>NW_015391033.1:66561-69841 GCF_001527695.2 Protobothrops mucrosquamatus
CTTTCTGGAAACCCGATCCATTGGGAAGGGTCCAGAGGGCCCGTTTGCAAACGTTTCTCTCCCCTTTTCTTTTATTCTTTTATGTAATTACAAATAAACTGACTTTCTGGCAGCTTGCTTCGTTCCTATCATTTCTTCCACCTGAGCTGAAGGTCTGCTTCCCAGCTGGAGACCCGAACCAAAGGAAATCTTCCCACAACCCAAACTAGGTAACATCACCAGTACATCATGAGCACTGATGATGTTACCTACGGTAGTTTGAGTAATGAAATGTTTGCAAGAAAACAACCAGGCTCAGAGAGCACCAAGGACCCCTCATTTCAACCCTGAGCTACAAATATTCTCCTTTATTGGCTAACGTCTGCAGTCTAAACTTACACTTCAGGTGTAAGATCTATTTCCCTGGGAAATTTGCAAGTACCCTGTAATCAACAAGTAGTTACTCTGTGGTTCCTCTAATCTACTTCATCTGTTCTCTATTTCTTTGAGCAATTAGAAGTTTTAGCCCCAGCTTGCAGGTTTTCCCAACTGTCATACACCACTATAAACTTTCCAGACTGGCAGGAGTTCCTTTAAGTTAAATTTTGCCTGCTCTGTATATCTACCTTCAGATTCTCATGTTTGAGCCTCCCACACAGGCCAGGGCCCAGCACAGGAAATCTGCAGCCTTGGGCCCAGGAGGGGAATTAGCAGTGCCTGCAACGCATTTCCTGCCCTCTACTTTGTTGGAACCAATTGATTTACTGGGGAAATGAAAAACTTATTCCCTCCCCAGCTCAGCTGACAATATCTCGGCTAAAAATCTACTATTCCCCACCCCCCCCCCAAAAAAAATCCATTAACTGGATGTTGGTTTTTTTCTGGGAAAGAAATGCATTACAGAGAGGCGGGAGATGGTTCAAAGCCAGGGGTCTGCAGCCTCATATGGTTGCAGCACTAGAAAAAAAAATGATTTGATTCTTCTTTCTCTTGGAGACAAGCTCAGAAATCGGCAGAATGTGATGTTTGGAGCAAATCTGACTTCTGATGGATAGTCTTTTCTTCCCACATGGCAATTCAGAGATGTTTGTGGCCAGAAAATCTGCCTACCAGGCTGCTTTGGACACTCACAACTTTAATTCACATTAATTCCTGGAGTTTCTCAGCAGGCCTGGAGATGCCCAGGAAGAACCACCCAGCCAACCTTAAAACAACCAAACAAATATCTATGGAGGGTCTCAGTCATCCAAGTCATGGTTGTCCCAAAGGTGCTTTTTCAGGAGGCAACAGGACTTTCATTCTTTCCACAATCCTTCCATTCTCTACCATTCATTCAGAACTGAAGAAGATTCTTGGATGAGAAGTGAAACATCTTCAAGGAAAAACAAAGTAAGTCCACTTGCCTCTTGGAAAAGCACCTTTGGGACAACCAAACAAATAATTAGATATACATTTAATCCATGTAGAACCTGTGGTTTATATCCATCCATTGCAAAAACTGTTGACTTATTTCTTGATCTCTGCTTTTTAAAGACAATTTGCAGTTGCCTTTCCTCCAATTTATAGAAAATCCCAATTATAGTTGAGAACCTTCATATATTTTGCTGTCACTATAAGTCCTCATCTTGTGACCCCAATTGAGCCCAAAATTTCTGTTGTTAAGTGAAAAATGTATTGTTTTGTCCGTTTTACAACCTTTGTTGCCACAATGTTAAGTGAATCACTACAATTGTTAAGTTAGTAACATGGCTGTTAAGTGAATCTGGCTTCCCCATTGACTTTGTCAGAAGATTGCAAAAGGGGATCACCTGACCCCAGGACTCTGCAATTGTCATAAATATGAGTCAGATGCCAAGCATCTGAATTTCGATCACATGACCTTGGGAATGCTGCAACGGTTGTAAATATGAAAAATAGACATAAGTAACTTTTTTCAGTGCTGTTGTAACTTTGAACGGTCACTAAATGAACTGTTTAAGTCAAGGACTACCTGTCTTTGATTTTCTTCTAAAAAGGGAAGGGTGCTCTGTTCTTTAACGGGTTACTGATTTTTAAGAGGACCTGCCCTCTTATCACTTTTTATTTCAAGAGCTTTTAAAAGGATTTTGTCAAAAAACTTCTCTAATGTATCTATCTGTTGCTCTTTTCCACCAAATTTTAAAAGCCTCAGATAGAAGTTAATTCTGCTTGATCAAGGCTTGTCTTTTTTTTTTAATCAACTGCTTTAATAATACATTATTAAGTATGTAAAAGCAGTGTTTTTCAAACATGGCAACTTTTAAGATATGTGGGCTTCAACTCCCAGAATTCTTGAAGTTTAAGACACATCTTAAAAGTTGTCAAGTTTGAAAAACACTGTTTTCCATAATTAACATATTGTTTTTTTTATTAAAAGTTTTATGAAGATTACAGTATAAACCCCCATACCCACCCCAAAACCCCACCCTCCCCCTCCCCCACTTCCCAGAGCTGAGCACAGGTTTACAAATATAATAATCAAAATCTATCTAACATTAACCAACTATTAAAGTAACCAAATCCATAATGCGCTTTAACTCCCCTTTAACACAAATTTAAACAAATTAAAATTAAACGTATTCATCACCTAAGTATTAAACAATACAATACTAATATTAAAAATAATAATAATATCATATAATTAAAACTAACAAAAATTCCATTAAAATAAACTATTAATAATAATACTCTAGAGTTTACTCATAACCCAAATGAAACTTTTTAGTCCCATATTTATTCTGAATATAATCTATCCATCTTCTCCAGACCGAGATATATCTTTCTTGTGATTGATCTTTCAAATAAGCGGAAATTTAAGCCATGTCCGCTAAATTTGACACTTTAAGCGTCCATTCTTCTATAGTAGGCAAAGAGTCCTTCTTCCAAAATTGAGCTACCAATAATCTTGCGGCTGTTATAAGATTCAACATCAAATTCATTTCTTTAACATCCAAATCTTCCATAATGCCTAACAAAAATAACTGCAGTGTAAACTTTATCTTTTTCTTAAAAATATTTTGAATATTCCACCAAATCCTAATCCAAAATGCTTTTATATCCCTACACGTCCACCAAATATGGAATTAAGTTGCATCTAAACTTCCACATCTCCAGCATTTGGGCTGTAAATTAGGATACATACAGGACAGTTTTTGAGGATCCAAATACCACCTATAAAACATCTTATAAAATTTTTCTCTTAAATTTTGAGCTTGAGTAAATTTTACATTTCTAACCCAAATTATCTCCCATATTTCCAATGAAATTGATTCTTGAATATTTT
>NW_015391033.1:72094-92471 GCF_001527695.2 Protobothrops mucrosquamatus
TGATCCTTTGAAGTAATATGAGTTTCTTGCAAACACACAACATCATTCTTATGTTGTTTCAAATAGTGAAATATTTTCTTTCTTTTCTGTGGTGAATTCAAACCGTTAACATTCCATGTCAGGAACCTTGCCATTTTTAGTGGCTTGGAGCCTCTGGAACACTCCTTGAAGATCAGCTGTCACTGATCTCTTAGGTCTTCCACCTCCCACTGGCTCTGAGGAAATCTGATGCATTATAGGTACAACATCCATCTTTTGCTGCTCTTTTTCTTTACGTCTGTGAGCTGCACAGGTCATTCTTTGTCCCTTTGGATCATCTTTCATCTCGGACAGTTGTCGCTTATCACCTTGTGAATCTCCTACACTTAATGGCATTGCTCCTTCAACCGCTTTTTCTTCAAACATTCTTCTTCTGCTAAATCGTGGAGATAGCGGTGAACCTGCCTTCAAAACCGAACTGTAAAAATCTCTTGCTTTCAAAATTGTGTTGAGTCTGTAACGTGTCCCCATATAGCTTACCACAATTCCAACAGGTATGTCCCATCTGAATTGAATTTGTCGTTTTTTCAGCTCTTCAGCCAGAAAAGCAAAGTCTTTTCTTTTCCTAAGTATCTTAGGAGGTATTTCCTTTAAAATTATAACATCTTGCGCTAGAATTTGGAATCTCTGTTTATAAAAGGCTTGAATAACTTCATTACGAATTGATCTTCTGGAAAAGTAAATTACAACATCTCTTGGTAAATTTCTCTGTCGTGCGACCCATGAATTTACCCTAAAAAAAATTTCTATCTCTCTCAAAATTCCTTCAGGTTCGCATGACAAAACAACAGCCAAGTCTGCTGCAATCTCTTCTTTCAAATTTTCTTGCGCGTTCTCCTTCAGTCCCCTTATTCTCAAAGCATATTCCATATCTCTATATTGTGACATAATAATTTTATTCTGAGTTATATCCACATTATCCTCTACTTTCCCAAGTCTGTCCTCTAATCTTTCAACATTTTCCACCACCTCATCCACCCGTCCATCTAAGCGTTCTACGTGAGCTGCTAAACCTTGAAAGGCTAACAGTATATCCTGTCTCATTTCGTTGTTCTTCTATTCAAAAAGCTCAGCTGTCTCTATTCTGATCTGTTTTGCTGTATTCATCAAAGCATCCTGCAAGTCCTTAAGTGTAAGTGATGACGGTGGGGGAGAAGGAGGGGGCGTCTTTGGCTTAGGTTGCTGTGAAGTTTGAACAACCGGAGAAGAAATCTGACCTTTCGGAAGTCCCATAATTAACATATTGTTAAAGCTTTCCATCAAGTTCATCAGAATAAACTGGCTGATTATAATTTCCGGGACCTTTTCTGAAACAGGAAAGAATTGAGGTCAAAATGTAACTTCAAACTCACCGAAAAAAGCAGAGACCATTGTTTTGAAAGAGAAGGAGAATTTGTCCATAATCTTGAAAGGACAGAACTGTGAAACATTTTAATACTAATTAGCTATAAATTCTGACATTAGAAAGTGTTTCTATTCCCTTTTGTCTCACATGCAATTCTAATTAACCTTATCTATGGATTCTCCTGGGAAGAAGTAATCATTTATATTAATTGGATGTTAAGACAGATTTTAATATGTTCGGACCACTACTTTATTTTCAGCTATATATCTGTTACATGGAAACTGAAGGCCACTCAATGGAGATAGATTCTCTACCCTTCTTAAGATTAAGAGAATAGCCCAACAGAGGAAAAATAAATTTATGGCCCCAATTATTCTGTGGATGGAAAAACCTGATAACCTGTGATATGAACAAGTTATTTACAGAGGTAGATTATGCTTAATTACAGTGAAATGGAATTGTCACATTTCACTGAAACAGCTGTGTAAAACTATATTGTATGTATCTATCATCTAGCTATATCATCTATATCTATATCATTTATCACCTCTATTATCTATTATTTGTTACCTCTATCTTATCATCTATCATCTATATCAATGGTTCTCAGCCTGTGGTCCACAGGTCATCACAGAGGGCCTGCAAAGGCTTGAAGAAATGTTATGATTTAAATCTTGAGTTACTGTAAGTCTTAGTCCATGGCCACAGTCTGTGGCCACAAAAGGTATTTAAAAGAGGTCCATGGTGAAGAAAAGGTTGAGAACCACTGATCTACAGTATATCATCTATCAGTCAATTTATGTATCTGTACATGTATGAAAATTCACCCACCTATGTATGTGTGTATAATTTTTATTTGATTTTATTTTTTCTTTGTTTTGATTAACTAAAGGGAAAATAAAGGGAAAAAATACCTCATGAACTCTCTGGCTTTCATCAATTCTGAGTTGGAATTTACTTATGGTGAGAAGCAACAGCCCTCCACAACATACCCAAAATGGTAGGACTTAAACATTCCCATTTCAGTTCTGGGATGCCAGCCAATACATTGGCATGGCAGTTGCTTAGCCCACAGATCCCTGGAACACTACCCTAGGCAACCCGATGTATATGAATTGTCTGGTGTGCAGAAACCACAATGACCCAATTCCAATCCTCATAGATTGATCACCTCATCATACTATATATAAAGCAGGCTTGATGAGGTTGTTGCTTGGTTACCAAAATTACCATTCAATTCCATTTTCCATTCTTCAGACTCTCCAAGACAATGGGATTCAACTTTTTCTGATGGTTGAACAAAATGATCACATGCCTTTAGCTTTAATTTAAAGCAGTCTTCCAATATTTGAGGGGCTGTCACAGAAAAGAGGGAGGGGATCAAACTATTTTCCAAAGCACTTGAGGGCAGGACATGTAACAGATGGAAACTTACCAAGGAGAGAAGCAATCTAGAACTAAGGAGAAATTTCCTGACAATAAGAATAATTAACCAGTGGAACAGCTTGTCTTCCAAAGTTGTGGCTGGAGGTTTTTAAGAAGAGATTGGACAGCCATTTATCCGGAATGGGGTAGGACAGGGGTGTCAAACTGCTGGCCCATGGGCCAGATGCATCATGGCGAAACCGCACCCACCCCATTGCCGGCAATGGCAAAAAAGTCACAATACGTCACGACACGTCACGTGACGTTGCAAGTTTGACACCCCTGGTGTAGGGTATCCTGCTTGAGTAGGAGATTGGACCAGAAAAGCTCTAACACCCTTCCAACTCTGTTATTCTATATAATATATTTGAAAAGAAAAACTCTATGATGCCTTGTAGATCAAGATTAGTAATTTTTCTCAGCTGTAGAAAAATCACTAAACCATTTCTGCACACTCCCCCCCCCCCTTTTAAACTTTCTCTGAGTAGGAAATTACTGTTTATATCCATAGGAGTTTGGGGAAATCAATTCTTCAGAAAAGGTTAAACTTTCCTTATGCTCTCATCCTAATACATAGCAGGCTCCAAACTCGATTGCTATTTTTTTAATGTAAAAATTATTTCCAGTTTGATGTTTTGGGGAAGTCAGGAGGGGAAGAGGAGAAGAAGGAAGGAGAAACAATTGTGAGGAAGAAAGAGGAAGGCTGAAGGACAGATAGTTAAGCACACATTGTAAAATGCAGATTTCTGAGTTGTAAAGAAGCTGTGATTTCTCCTCTAAATTGCTTTAAAAATTGTGGATTGGCCACGGATGGAAAAGGCAGCTGTTTGCGTGCTGGCTGAAGGTCTCAGTCCACTTCAAAAGTTGATTTTATCTGCCTCAGGACTCAGAAGGGGTAAGAGGCAAATCTAATCAAGCATTTCAAAAGACAAGCCTAAACACTTCTCAGGATTTGTATTGGCTCTGGACATGAGAAAGAATTTACTCGAAGGGTGTAATCTTATTGGAAGCTTCTGATCTTAAGGCAACCAATTCCTACAGCAATTTAGGGACAGGGAAATGGTGGGCCTCTAGATATTACAGAGTTGTAAGCATCCCCCACCATTGGTCATGCTGGCAATGGCTGATGGGCCCTGGAATTCTATCATGTGTATAGGCTACATCTTGCCAATCTGGTTTTGTGCCATGATGGGAAGTGAGTGAGTTGAACCAGGACTTGTCACAGTTTTAATCTGATTTAGTAGTTCAGCATTATCCTACTTATGTACTTTCATCTGTCAATCAACCTAGCATAATATATGTTATTTCTTTTTTTTCTTTTGAGATAACACCAGAAAAAATTGCTCCGTTCCATACTGCTTACACTTTTTTTGGTGTTTTTTTTTTTACAGTAGGAAGGCCAGAAACTCAGTTTAGTTAGGAATACAGAGGGATTTGTCTAGCCATTACCATTCTTAATTGACTTTGATTGCTTTAATGTTAGGTTGATTCAATTTATTGGAATTTTTCTTGGAATCTGAAATAGTTAGATAATGTCTTTAGTGGTATATATACGGATGTTAGGTGATAGATAGATAGATAGATAGATAGATAGATAGATAGATAGATAGATAGATAGATAGATAGATAGATAGATAGATAGATAGATAGATAGATAGATAGGCAAATGCAACTGGTAAAAGAACTAAACAGTTAACAATTCTCAGCTATTGAAAGACAATATAATATATATGTTTAGAATGCATTTTCCCATATTTTTGTTATAAGAGTTTTTCAAAAACTGGTTTTTTAACAGTTGTGTGTTTGAATTATGTTGATTGTTTAGCTTTGTCTTTTAAATGTGTATGCCATCCAGAGTCATATGCATGAGAGATGAGCAGCTATATAAAGCTATATAAATTTAATAAATGACAACAGGTTATGGCAGTCTGATAAATCAACATCACCATGCCCATTCAGATTAATGAGTTCAAAATAATGTTGAGTTAGAGAGTCAACTAAGAATTTCTAGACTGTTTTTAATAAATTTTTGACTGAATTTATGGCTGTTACAGCACAGTCACAGGGCATCTTCTGGCACGTAAGTGCCTGGCAGGCCCATAAAGATTTAGGGTTTCATCAAATACATACAGAAAAGGTTGCATCTCAAGTAAACTGTGAGGTTGCACTTCTCTACCTCTTGAGCTGTAGGGGAGGGAAGATAACCCATTGAACACAGCAGGATTTGGCCATAAGTAAACAAGTCGCATAGGATTACATTTAAACCTTCAGTAAAATAGTCCTTTCATGGAATCTGCAAGTTTGATTTTGATCACATTCAGAAACCGATTCAGGGTTGAAAAGGTACAAAGACAAAAAGAAGACAATCATAATCACGAGAAGAGGATGGCAGCATTTGAAACGCCCACAATTGGCCAAGAGACCATGTCTATAAAATTATGAGCAGCATTCTGAAAGGGGACAGGAATTTTCCTATTCTTGCTGGCTCCAGGAGGGCTCTTATAGAAATTGATTGGATAGCGCATACTCAGGCAGACAAACAGAAATTAATCTATGGATGTTGTTTCTACAGTATGTGGTGATGACATCTGATAAGAAGAGATATGACTTCAGTTTCTATTTGCCAAAGGAGGGACACTGATTTGCATTCATCCTTGGACAAACAGCAATGTTGGCACAGGAGAAAGAATTATTTCCTTGCTTTGTAGCTGTTTGGGTTACAACAGGAATGCAGCTTATGTCTTGTTATAAAAAGGAGGAGACCAGAGGTCTCCCAACCTTTTGGGCACCAGGGACCGGTTCCATGGAGAGGTTTTTCCACGGACTGGAGGGTGTGTGGTTTTGTGTGCTGCCTGCATCTCACGGATGGGGCTTTGCTTGTTTGTGCGGCCCGGTTGTTGGCATGCTGCGGCCAGGTACTGGTCCACAGACCAGGGGTTGGGGACCCCTGGAGTAGACCACCTGTGACAGGTTGGGTCAGTGTTTCTGAGTTGTTTCCTTACCAAAGAGAGAAATAGATGACCATGGGGACAGTGGGAGTGGGAGGGACTTCTGACATCCTGTCGGCTTCCCCAGTGCCAAATGACCAAATTTTTATCACGTGACCATGGGGATGCTGTGACGTTCCTAAGTGCAAGGACTGGTTCCAGTGCCGTTGTAACTTTGAATGGTTGCTAATCAAATGGTTTTAAGTCAAGGACTACTTACGCAGGATGTAATATCGCTTACAGGGTAGACCTTATACATTTACCCATTTAGGCTTAATATTGTATTTGCATTTTTTCTCATTATTTACATGATTAGGAGGTGCTTTTTTATTTGTCAACTTTTTCTGAATCGTGATTTTATTTTTTTCTTGAAAAGAATGGGGAAAAAGATAAAAGAATGTGAAAGTTGAGAAAAGAAAGAAAATAAAAGAAAGAGAATGGAAAAGCGAGAGGATAGAAAAAACGAGAATGTGAAAAGAATGGGAGAGAAAAAGGAAAGAAAAAGGAAAGAACGAGAAAAAAAATAAAATAAAAAAAATGGGAGAGAAAGAGGGGGGGGGGGAAGCATGGGAACACGGAAAAAAAAAAGAGTTCTGATCGACCCCACCCAGCCATACTCTCCGATGCTGCTGTGGAGTCCCCAAGATATTTCCCCGGAAAATGCGATCTCCCCAAAAAAGGCTTCATCGGGCGGCGGGGCCCCCCTTCGCCGTTCCCACCCACCCACCACTCCCCGGGCACGGAGATCGGCCCTGGGAAGACAGCAGCAGAGGCCGGACGTGCTGGCGGCGGAGGGGTCGGAGTAGGAGGCTAGAGCAGCAGGCTGTCCGAGTCACCCCCTCCTCCCCAAAACTCCTAGACCCGGGAAGCGAGCGGTGCGCAAAGCTGCGTTTTGCCTGGGTTTTTTTCCTTCTTCTTAGATCCAGCGGCCCTGAAGCCTCGTGTCACCTGAAGGCAGGATCCTTCCTCTCCCGCCTGCTTGCTCTGCATTCACACACGCTGTAAAGAGGCAGACGGGACCATGCTTTATTGCGCGTGCATAGAACAAGCGTGCTCTACTCTGTTCGTGCGAAGCTGCCTCCTCTCGTTCAGTCATTCAGTCGCCCGGTGCCTACTACCCACCCGACTCTCGCCCGCCTATGTGTCCTGCGCTCTCTTGCCCGCCCTTCTCTTGCAGAAAGCGCGTGTCGCCCGTGGACGCGATCGGACAGATGGCCACCCTCCCATCTGGAGGGCGCCAGGTTGGGAAAGGCGGTCCTTTCCATACCTTCCAGCGTCTTTCTCCTCCTCTCTCCAGTATTCCAACAATCCTCCTGCTTTTCCTCCCCCATTTCCCCCTTCCATCTGGAACTAATTATTCTCCCTGGGAAAGAAACTTTCAGGAAATTCCATCCTCGGGCTGGGTAAACCTTGGGATGGGTGGGAGGGGGGCGGGGATAGAGCGAGAGTCCCTTTCTCAGCAATGCGCTTTCTCTTCTGCCTCCGCCTCCTCCTCCTTTCCACGATCTACATTCTTACTCTGGGTCTCCTGGAAAAGCGTTTCTCTCCCCTCAGCCCCCTTTCCATTTTCCAACTGTTGGTTTGTTTGATTGCCCCGAGCGCTTACAATTACTCGCCCAAATCTCGGCCTGGCCGCGGGGGGGGGGGGGGGGGGCTGCCCCGGCGAAAGTGGGCGTGGCTTGCGAGACACACCCCTCCCTTTTAACTGCTGGTTTGCCGGAGCTGCCTGTTGGAAGGCGGTAAACCGGCTCAGAGGCTGGGAGTGACGCTCCAGGTAAGAGCGCGTCGCCGGTATAAAAGACTGGGATTACTGCTCCGGTTTGGGGCGGTGGGGAGGAAAAGGGAATGATAAGAAAACCGAGCAAGAGGTCAGGAAATGCCTTGGGCTCGGTAAAGAAAGCAGCCTTCCTGAGACCTCGACAGATTAACGGGATTCTTGGGCTCGTTGGAAGGGGGACGTGGGGTTTAGTGGATTAGTAGTAACGAGGTGGGATCGCTCCAAGGTGATTGCGGATTGGGGAGCGGCACAGCGCGAAGGATCCCTTCGCCTGGGGCAGCGCGGACTAGTGGATCGCAACCGAACAAAAGGCAGCCCGTGGCGGAAGGGAGTGGAGCTTTAGCAGCGAGTTCCAGCGGGTAACTGAGAAATGGTGTTTTTTCCTGGGAAAGGCGTAGCTCTGCAGGAATCCCTGGGCTTTGCCGCTTTGGTGGTGTCCCCCTCGGAGAGAGGTGGAGGTCCAGGTGGGGTGAGGCGGGCTGGGCTCGCGGTGGAGAAATGGGGCATCTAAATACGTGGGATGATGAACTGGGAGCCACCGGAGTGAGCAATGCAAATGCCAGGCGATGAATCAAATCAATCCAAAAGGAATGACAGAAGGCTTGTACAATAAAGGCGAAACAAAGGGTGGAGGGCGTAAAACTGCAGGGGCGCCAGAGCCTTTCCCTCCCCACCCCTCTCTTGGGCTCGTTCGCGACCAGCCCTCCCTTTCCTTGGACCTTCGAAAGGTGTGATAGCTCGAATCGCCTTCTGCATGATCTTGGCCCTGCTGGGTAAGGACGATGGGAGCTGTAGTCCCTCTAGGCTCGAGGTCATTGGGTTAAGAAGCGAGGACGAAGGTATTTGGGAAGATCTTGCTCCTGGTGCAAAGCCTCTGCTTCCCCCCCCCCCCAAGAACTTGAACATTGTACCATACTGAGGTGTTATTTCCAGCGGCATTGGGTTGGGGGCAGGACTGAGAGGAAGCGCTGGAAAAATTAAGCTGGGGGGGGGAAATGAATTAGAGCTCAGAGTAATTTGTTTTATTAGAGGGCGGGGAAGTATATTTCTGCATTTAGAGACTCGGGGCAGCTCAGCCGCTGGGCTTATGTGACTATTGGGGTGCAGAATTGCGGATTTTCCAGTGAACTTTAGTAACAATATGGTACCCTTGAGCTGCACGAAGCAAGGCTAGCCTCTGTCCCCAGGTAAAATCTGCCCTCTTTGGGCTGAGGTCTATATTCCCAGCCGCACCTTTAAAGATCACATGGTAGGAAGGCATGTTTGAAGCATGTTCCTGATCTCTAGGGCAGTGGGAGGGGCAGGGCACCACGGATCTCCTGCTTGTTACATAAATTGGGTTCTTTTATTGAACGGCACCATGTGATTCATTTCCCCCCCTTCTTGCATATAAGGGATTGTTCCCCCCCCCCCCCATGCTCTGTTTTACTGTTGCTCCTGCCTGTTAGGTCACTTTCACATGAAAATTGGATTAGCCATGTTAGGCATACTGGTCTTGCTTTGTAGCTTCTATTTTTGCCCTAGCCTGACCTACCTCACCGGGTTGTTGTGGGAAAAAGTGGAAGGAAGCAGCACTGTGTAACTCACCTTGAGCTCCTGAAGGGAGGGTGGAATATAAGTTTGATATATAAATAAATAAATAAATATAAGACTCTTGCTGAATTGTTACAGTTAGGCCAACCGCTTTCAGACGCCAGAACTGTCAGAGGCCCGAGAAAGTCCATAGATAGAGTTGGTCACAGTGGCAACAATTTCTCAGTGGAATCTGTATTTGAAGAGCTACTTTTCTTGTATAGGAAGGTTCTATTTAACTACAGCTAGTCCTCAACTTACGGCCACAATTGAGCACAAAATTTCTGTTGCTATGTTTTGCCCCATTTTATGATCTTTCTTGCCACAGTTAAGTGACTCTCTTTGTTAAGTTAGTCACCTGGTTGTTAAGTGAATCTGGCTTCCCCTTTGACTTTGCTTGTCAGAAGGTTGCAAAAGGGGATCACATGGCCCCGGGACACTGGAACTCTCATAAATACATGCCAGTTGCCAAGCATCTGAATTTTGATCATGTGACCATGGAATGTTGCAAAGGTCATAAGTGTGGAAATGATCATAAGTCATTTTTTAGTGCTGTTGTAATTTCAGTTGGTCACAAAACAAACAGTTGTACGTTGAGGAAGACCTGTATTCTAATAATCTGTGGTTTATAGGCAGTCCTCAGGTTACAACTAATTTAGTAACCGTAAAGTTACAACAGCATTGAAAAAAGGGACTTATGACCAGTCCTCACTGTTATGACCATTGCAGCATCCCCACAGTCATGTGATCAAAATTTGAACACTTGGCATGTACTTGGTATGGTTGCAGTGTCCTGGGATCACGTGATTGCTATTTGCAACTATTGCAGCTGGTTTCCGATGAGCAAAGCTCATGGAGACCTGCTGGATTTGCTCAACCACGTGATTCATTTAACAATTGCAGTGATTTGCTTAATATTTGGCATGACTCATTTAACAACCACCTGGCTTAGCAATGGACATTCTATATTTTTTTTATAAAGTTTTATTATTTTTTTTAACAGAATTCAATAGTAATCATTCAACAAAATGTGTTGTCTGAGTATCTTATTCACTAATACAAATTAAATTCCTAATCCCTAAATCTTTTCTCTAACCATGGATAAAATAGGTCCCAAGTTTGAAAATATTCTGTTTCTTCCTTTTCTTTCAACCTTAAAGTAAGTCTGTCCATTTCCGCACAGTCTAGTATTTTTTTAATTATTTCTTCTTCTGGGGGTGTTTCTTCGTTCTTCCAGTATTGTGCAAATATAATTCTTGCCGCTGCTATCACATGTAGAATCAAATATGTACTTTGCTTATCAAGTTTTTCTGGCATTATACCTAGTAAAAATAAATCAGGTTTATAGTCTATGTGTTTCTCTAACATTTTTTCTAACCAGGTGTGAATTTTTCTCCAATATCTCCTTGCTTTAACACATGTCCACCACCTATGATAATAAGTACCTGGCTTATGCTTACATTTCCAATGTTTCTCTGACATATTTTTAAACATTTTTGCTAATCTTGTTGGTGGCAAGTGCCATCTGTAAAACATTTTGTATAGGTTTTCTTGATAGGAGGCTCCTATAAAGTAATGGACATTCTAGTGCCAATTGTGATTGTAAGTCGAGGACTATCTGTATATCTCAATGTGTAGCACATCCTGTGACGCCCTCTTGGCCAACACTAGCATGGTCGTCTTATATTTTGGGTTGGAGTAATTGGGACTAAGTGAAATTGAGTTCTCAAGAGTAACATGGGGAAACAGGCCATGTAGTTTGCTGCTCATAAAAGGCCATCTCAGGGCATGCTTTATAAACTGCAGGGAGCGTGGAGCTGAATTTCAATATACTGACTGCTCCACCAGATTCTCACCCTGGCTTACTACCAATGTCATAGGCAGAACGTTTCAGGAGAAAATCTTTAGCTAACCCAAATTCAGCCTTTAGCTTTTAATTAGAGATGCCAAACCACTTTCAGAAAAGTGTTGCTGCTTAGTACCCTAGCAGGGAAAAAGAAACAAGACGTTAACCTTTGGCACAAACCAAGAGCAACAAAATTTGAAAACCTATTTATCCCTTTACTCGTGGCAGCAAAGGGTTTCTCTAGTGTAGGACGGATAACATCTGCCCCCTTAAAAATAACGCTGGCTGGGATCTAGTGGATTAACTGTGGTTGCCTAGAAGAAAAAGCTCCTTGGTTCTGTATTCTCAGTTCAGTCCAAAATTATCCCATCCCAGGACCTATTGGATGAAATTCTGCACCTGGTCTTGTGTGGTAATATTGCTGGTTTTTTTGCACAATCAGTTCGGTTTGTGAACATCCAATACAATATCTGTGATCTCTTCTGTGTATATAGATGGAAACTAGATGGCCCATAACTTTCCTGCATATCTACAAGGGCAGGTACAGGGAAGTCCTTGACTTATAGTAGTTCTTTTAATGACTGTTCAAAGTTACAGTGACACTGAAAAAAGTGACTTATGACCATTTTTCCCACTTAAAACCATTGCAGCATCCCCACGGTCAAAATACAGATGCTTGACGACTGACTCATATTTATGACTGATTCATACGTATGACAGTTGCAGTGTCCTGGTGTGATGGGATCCCCTTTTGCAACCTTCTGACAAGCAGTGCCAATGGGGAAGCCAGATTCACTGAACAACCGTGTTATTAACTTAACAACTGCAGTGATTCACTTAACAACTGTGGCAAGAAAGGTTGTAAAATGGGGGAAATTTACCTAACAAATGCCTCACTTAGCAACATAAATGTTGGGCTCCGTTATGGTCATATGGCGAGGACTTCCTGTGGAGTTCCTATTAATTTTGGATTCCTATTATCCCGTATTTGCAACTGCAGCTGATAAGTTCGTTATGAGCGTGCACCCCAAAATGAGCTTAGGATGATTCTGTATTATACATTTGGTGAATAGGAGATGGCTATTTTGGCAAATAAATCAAAACTACAGCCTGTCTTTGACTTATAACCATTACTTTAGTGACCATCCGAAGTTACAGTAGTACTGTAAAAAAGTGCCTTACAACTGGTCATTGCACTTACAACCATGAGAGCAGAGTTCCCCAACATTTCTGGCTTTGTCGACTGGCCCGGGGGGGGGGGAGGGCATGGTTCCATGAGAGCTACCATCAAGCGTGCATGCGTAGCTCCATTTACACAAGGGGTGTGAATGCGCGCCTGCTGCTCACTTAAATGGAGTGCGCACCCGCTGCTCATGCAACTGAGGATGCGCATGGCCCAGTTGCAAGCCCCTCACAGCCCACAAGTGGGCCACAGCCCACAGGTTGGGGACCCCTGCATTAGAGCATCCTCACAGTGACACGATCAAAATTCAAGCACTTGGCAACTTGCAAGTATTCATGACATTGCAGCATCCTGAGGTCATATAATTGCCATTTGTGACCATCCCAGCAGGCTTCCAACAAGCAAAGTCAATAAGGAAGCCATATTTGCTTAATGACTATGTGATTCACTTAACAACTGCAGTGATTTGCTTAACAACCATTGGGAAAAAAGGTCTAAAATCAGGCCCAACTCATTTAATAACTGCTTTGCTTAGCCACAGAAATCCTGGTCCCAATTGTGATCATAAGTTGAGGACTACCTATACATTCAGCTTCTGCATCTGCAAAGACATTATAATTACAAGCTTTGCTTTTTTCCTAAAAAGTAACATCTTTGTAAGATGTCAGTGAAGTGGTCCTGAATTTCCACCCACCAGACTCAGTTCCTTTTCCAAAGAATGTAGGGCTCCTGTGGTCCACCAGGAGACCAAATTTGACACCACAATTTATGGACAAAGCTTTGAAACTGTTGTCTTACTGGCCTATGCCTGGTATCTCATTACCACAGCCTTGTCCAACCTGGTACTCTCTAGACCAGGGCTTTTCAACCAGTGGTACGGGTACCACCTGTGGTACATTGGCACCTTGCAGGTGGTACGCGACCATCCTAGAAAAGTGGTAGTGGGGGAGGGGAATGAGCTGAACCGGTGGCAGCACCGCACAAGCCTGAGTGAGAGATGGCTGGAGCTGCAGGGCTGTCAGGGCTCAGTGGAAGCACCAGGATCAGTGCCGCTTTCCAACTGATCGGAGCTTCTTCGTGGCTGTCAGTGGAAGCGTCAGGATCAGTGCCAGGCTCCAGCTGGAGCTCGGCGCTGATCCTGGTGCTTCTGCTGAACCCTGAAGAAGCACCAATCAGCTGGAGCTCGGCACTGATCCTTGTGCTTCTGCTGAGCCCAGAAGAAGCGCCGATCAGCTGGAATGTTGCAGCATCTCCAGGGTCTTGTGATTTATATTCAGATGCTTGGCAACTGATTCATATTTATGACGGTCAGTGTCCCAGGGTCATGTGAAGTGACCAAAACCTGCTGCAACCACCCATCAGACGGGGGGGGGAATAAAAACCAAACACCCCCCAACCCCACCCCCACTGCCAATCGTCAACAGAAATGCTCACAACAATGAAAACCTTGGACAGGAGGAAGAGCGCCGCCAGGTGGGCAGGCAGGTATCTTGCTCGTCTGTGGCTTGGGGGGCACTTTTTTCAGTGCCATTGTAACTTCTAAGAGTCACTAAGCGAACTGTTGTAAGTCGAGGACTACCTGTACTTTATCACTTTTTTCATATTTTTTTTTGGTCATCATGTTTTTGACACCTTGCTAGGCAACTGGTGCTACTCGGATATTGCCATATCCTAAAAGTGGTACAATGGGTGAAAAGGTTGAAAAGCCCTGCTCTAGACCAGCAGTCCTCAAACTTTTTGGCTCTGTGGACCTGCAGCGGAGGGGTGGGGAGGGGATGGCTTTGTTTGTGCACCACTGCTTGTGCAAATGAAGCTTTGTGTGCTAGTCTGCCGTTTGCAGACTGCTTCCCAATGGGCCATGGACTGGGGGTTGGGGATCCCTACTCTAGACCTCAATATGTATCACCCAGGCTTGCTACAAGGGCTGTATAGTTCCGCAATCTGGAATGCTCCAGACTGGGAAAGCCTATTCAATTTTACTCTAATTAAAGCGGGAGTGTCCAACATTGACAACTTTAAGACCTATGGACTTCAACTCCCAGAATTCCCCAGCAGCCTTGGCTGGCTGGGGAATTCTGGAGTTGAGGTCCACAGGTCTTAATACTTGCATCTCTGTGTAGGCAAACCTTTCATATGACAGCAGAATCAAAACTCAGATTCTGATAAGTAGTAATATGCACTGGAACAAATCCCATTGGTTTATGAAGAGAGAACCACAGGGAATTTTTAGTATACTGTTGAACAAAGATTTCATTTCTCTTTTGGGGTGGATCAGCTGTTCTTAACTGACATAGGCAACCTGGAGGTGTCTGGATCTTTTGGCTTGTATTTTCTCAATACCTGACTGTTGGCTGGACAAAGATGGTGGATCTCAAACTCCAGAACATCTCAAAGGACACCAATTTGCCAGTGCCTAAAGGCATAAAAAAGTAGAAACAACTTTCCAATTAAATAAACCATTAGTCATATGGTTGATCTATAGTTAAATCAATATTCTATTTTTCTCACCCTCCCCCAAAGGTCCCATATTTTGCTTATTTTTAAATAGGTTTGCATATATTCCATGATAGCTGCTTCTGCTCTTCACTTGAGAATCATTTCACATTTTTAATATGATACGCTGCTACTGTCATGCGTGGATGAGACAACTCCTAATTCTTTCTTTAGTCTAATCAGAATAATACAGGATTCTAAGAAAATAGCTGATGCATTTACCCTGAATTGTGTTTCTTGAGCCCAAAATTACTTCCAGGAGGCTGAGTTAAGGACCATCACTGTATAGTTGTATGAGACCATAGTCGAGGAGTGTGGGGCAACCTGAAGCTTAGTTAAGGTCTCTGAACCACAGTTCCCAGCATCCCTTGCTGCACAGGTGATGCTCACTATGATTTGAACTGGTGCTTTGCCAATCTCTGTATGCTTTCTTGATGGCTTTTTAAAAAGACTGTTGAGATTGTGTGACAAGGTACTCTCACAGAAAGAGGGTTTTCTTGCTCACTAAATAGGTATCATCCTAACTGAGAGGCAGTTTGGTTTAGTGCAGAGATGGGCAACATGGCAACTTTATGACCTGTGGACTTCAACTCCCAGAATTCTTGAGCCAACCATGCTAAGGTGAGACTTGAACTTATGGTCTCGCTCTTTCTAGCTTGGTGCCTTAATCACTACACCAGGGGTGGACCTGTGGACTTCAACTTCCAGAATTCTTGAGCTAGCCATGCTGGCTCAGGAATTCTGGGAGTTGAAGTCCACAGGCCATGAAGGCTCCATAGTTGCCCACCCCTGGTCTAGTGATTAAGGCACCAGGCTAGAAAGTGCGAGACCATGAGTTCAAGTGTCACCTTAGCTTCATCGCACCTCAGAGGGTTATTGTTGTGGGGAAAATAGGAGGAGAAAGGTGTGTTGGATTTGTTCATTTGCCTTGAGTTATTTGTAAAAATAATAAAGGTGGGGTATTAATAAATCAAAATCAAATTTCAAGGCATGGGCAATCCTGACATTTTTCCCTAAAGAGAAATAGTTTTAATTCATTTTCCTTACTAACCTTTCCAAGATCTTCTCTCCTCCTTCAGTTTTTCTCTCTTCCTCTTTGAGCAGGTGGGGCATTTCAAAATAACCAACTGGGGTTTCAACTTTTTATTCTCTGCAGAGATATTTGAGGCCCAAGGCCTTCTCGTTAAGAAAGTTGATGTTAAAAACAGAACACTTGCCCTACCGCAATGCCGTTTCTTTTAAAATGAAAGGAAACTCAAGCTAGGCAGAGCTCAAAGGTGCCATAGGAACTGTCCCAAGGCAATATATATTCCATTAGGCTAACCATAGTTTTTTAAATAATAGGTTTGCCTCTTCCAAACTGCATGATGGTATCCATTTTTATAGGGCTAATAAAACAGGAAAAAAGTTACAATTTAGACATGCAATAAAATAGGAAGGATTGAGATCAAGTATGCCAGTTCAGATGACCAGTGGGTTAAAGTTCCCCCTTCGGCTTGCAAGAGCTTCTTAAATGAAACCTAGTTGAGCATGCAGAAATGAAGACCCTCCTCAACACTCTTCTCTGGGGGAAAAATGTTATAACTCAGGGGTCTCCAACCTTGGCAACTTTAAGAATTGTGGACGTCAACTCCCAGAATTCCTCAGCCAGCAAAGCTTAAAGTTGCCAAGGTTGAGGACCCCTGCTATAACTAAATGAAGAGCAAGAAAAGATGCTGAGATGGGGGAGGGATGTGGTGGAAGGGGGCTACAGAGACCCATAGCTGTCCTCTTGCTCACCCTTTGATCTCTTTACCCATTTCTTGTTTTGTCCATTCTGAAATATAAGCTTTGAACCTGATGTTCACAAGGAGAGATAAAAAGTCCTCAACTCTGAGATTTATGGCTATTTGCACTAACCTCTTTCACCCCTGTGTTCCACACATCAACCCAGATCTGTCTTCCCATTTTTTTAAAGAAAAACATTAACTGATCTTCAGAGCAATCACTCTTCCCCTCTTGAACCATTCATCCTTTAGTCTTTTCCTTGCCTTAATTTCACCCTCTTTCTATCTCCAACAGTACATCAATCCATTGAAATGCAGGGACAGTGGGCCCGCCATGTTTCTGAACCCTGATTTGACCCAATTGCTCAATTTAAAAAAACAACAACGGACAGGGATATCCTGAAATCCACGCTGATTCAAGAACCCTTTTCCTCATTCCTCTTGTGTTATTCTTTTATAACAAAGGAATCATTTATCTGTGGGTCTCTTCACCCATTCTCCAAAGGAGAAAATGAGCTTCTTAGTCAGAGGCAAAATACCAATGGCAGAAAATTTTGTATCAGGATTTTATTTCTATTCTGGTCAATTCAAGGATTACTTCAGGCAAGGAGGAAAGGTGTCTTCAAACACGTGCAGAGTACACTATATTATATAGTAACTGCTGTTGCCATAAACCATGTATATGTTTTTTTGGTTTCTTAGTCTATCTTTCTATTAAAAGTAAAAATTCAGACATATTCAGATATTATAAGAAAGCTATAGTAAAAAAGCAATCTATTAAACAACTCTGAAAAGGAGCTGGCATGTTAGAAGGAAATGGTCTGGTTTTCTTGCTGTTGTAGATCTGTATTTATGAAGAGTTTCACATTGAAAGTTTATTACTGATAACTATTTCCCTCTTTTTTTCCTTCTCTGATTACTCACCATTATTGGGTTCTTTAAAATGCATATGAGATGCTAAAAAAGCATGAATTATGTTTTATACTGATCAACAGACTGTGTCTGCTTGGCAAAAAAGGTTTTAAACCAGGACATGTTTTAAATGCTGATCTATACAACATCTCATGTACTGTAATTAATGTGTTATTGCATTCTATTGCAATGGTGCTTTAATTGTTGCTCTTTGTCTCTGTGATTTATGTATAAATATGTGCACATGTACATGAATACATGCATTTTTCTTTTTTAAAAAAGTCAGACTTGAAGCTTCTGTTACTTTAACACTTCAGAAGATATTCTTAAATTAAGAAATATTTGAAATATAAAGTATCTATAGAAGGGGGCTTGTCAAAATTGCTGCTATTGCCACCACACCAAAGAACTGAAATTATCTGGGAAAGATGTAGATGTAGCACAATGCAATTTTTTGTGCAGTCGTATCTTCAGAACCAATGCTAAGGACTAGAAAGTTAAGGAGGGGGACACAAAGTGGAGATGCGTTGTGTGTTTTGTATGTTTCAGTTGTAGAGGACTAGGGAACTTGACTCTATCTGTAAGGGTATGTCCTCTCAGCCAGCCACTTCTTAAATTTGTGACTGTGTTAGTGGTTCTAGGTTGCTGATCTCCTTCAAGGATGTAACTCTACAGGTAATCCTTGACATACAGCCATTTGTTTAGCAACCATTCAAGGTAACATCATTACAAAAAAATGACTTAGAACTGGTCCTCATGCTCAACAGCTGTCACATCATCCCCATGGTCACGTGATCAAAATTTGGGTGTTTGACAACCGGCATGTATTTACGATAGTTGCAGCATCCTGGGGGTCACATGATCGCCATTTGCAACTTCTCCAGTCAGTGGAGGAAGCCAGGTTTGCTTAACCTTAACAGCCACACGGTTCTCTTAACAACTGCAATGATTCGCTTAACAACCATGGCAAAAAGATTGTAAAATTGGGTGTGATTCACTTAACAACTGCTTTTATTTAGAATGGAAATTCTGCTCCCAGTTATGGCCGTAAGTCAAGGACTGCCCGTACTTCAAAGTAAGGCAGTTCTAACACTCTTTCCATGGGGCCGATCCTTTTTTTCTTCCCACACAACTACAAAAGTGAAGATGAAGGTGTGAGGCTAGCTCAGCCATCCTTGTCTAACTAGTCTGTGTGTGTGTGTCACACATGCCAGTGCCTCGGTTCACTTGCCACTTCACTTTTGAAACCTAACATTTATAGATGCTCCTTTCAGATCCCTGCATTGTCTGCTACTCGGTCCTTAGCCTGTTCTTAGTTGGGTTTCGGAATATGCCAACCAAACTCCAGAATTCAGGAATGTACTGAACTTTATATAAAATTGGAGATTGTTTTTTTCCCCCTCTAATGTGTGGGTATGTGTTTAAATTTACTGCCCAGGGATAATATTTGTTTTGGCTTCTGGCTCCCAGTTTTTCTCTTACATATCCTCTGTGGCGCAGTTTGGATTTTCGTTGGTGTTTCTGACATCTGCGTTATTTTATTCAGGTATAAATAAATAACCTTCTGGGCCACCACCCAAAAGGGGTGGAGTGAAAGCTGGTGAAGAAGAAGGAAAAGAAAGAGAGAGCAGGAGAGGTGGACAAATGAAAGGGGAAAAAAGGAAATTTTCTGGGGATTTCTGAGAACTTCCTGGGCATCGCTGGACAAAAGTGGAACAGGATCCAACTCCGACCGCTGGGAGGATATTGAGTGGTTGTTTTTTTCTTTTCTTTTCTTTTCTTTTTTTTTGTGGATTGCTTTGGCACTGCCCCTTGGCCGAGGCAGTGGATTGGGGCGACTACAAAAGCAGGAAGAGAGTCGGGACGTTCCTGTGAGTCACTTGAGCTGTGGGAAAAAGGCAGTTGCAGCGCTCTTTTTTTAGCAAAGGTGAGTTTGCTAGACTTAATGCCGCTTTTCCCCCCCCTTATCTTTCGGCACCTGGGAGCTCTGACTGGGCAGTCGGAGAAAGACATGTGTTGAATCATCTGACATTTCTCTTGGCTGCAGGGAATTGGGGTTGCGGCGGGACAGGGAGGGGTGGCGGTGGCTGTGACTGTAGCTTTTGCTGTAGTAAAAGAAGTCAGCCCAGGAACTGGGGCTCATTAGTCCCCTTCCATGGAGTGAGATTTAACACGGCTAGCTGATGGGCTGGAAACTAAGGTGCCACTTCTATAGCAGAGGATTGTAGGGTCAAAATGAGATACAGGATTCCAGAGAGCTGAAAAAGGAAGCAAAGTATGCCTCTCATTTCACCTGGGGAACAGCTAACCTAGCCAGGTGGCCAGCAGAAGCATTGGGAAAGGAGGATCTCTTTGGATAGCCCTCTTGTCTAAAGGAGGGGGGGTGAGTGCAGGGGGTGAGTTGACCTTTAATCTCGCACAAGGATTAAAAGGAAACTTGGGGGTGTGGTAGCACAAAGTCTTGTCTCTGTGTGTGTGTGTGTGGAGGGGAAGGAATAAGTGAGTGGTCATAAATCAAACCCGCAGCCAGGTTGAAAGCAAGATGCAGAGAGGGGGGTGCAGCTAGGCCAAATAACACCCCCCTCCCCCCAGCCACAGATCTCTGCCTGGGCTTCTTGGGATATTTCTCCTGGCATCTCAAAACTTCCAATGCAACCACCTTCCAGCTCCCTCTTACCCACTGTTTTGAGGTTCTCCTCTTGCAGAACCTAGTTCTTGGAGGACTCCTGCTACAAAATGTCCTCTTTTTCCTTCTAGATCCTTGTTCTGGGGTTCCCTAGATTTTTCTCCTGGTCCATCAACCCTTCCCTTGAAATACCAATTCTGACTTCCGGTGGTGGCATCAGGGCGGTGCGGAGTTAAGGAGACAGGCTCTGTCACCTAACTCCGATCTTTCCACGTTTGGAGACCCTTTGGGGGCGCGGGGAAGTCTGGAGGACAACGCGTGAGAAAGGGGGATGCCGGAGGAATAACGAGGCGAAAGGCGATCGCCCGTTAGGACGAAGGAAACCTCCTAATTTCAATGTGGAAAC
>NW_015391034.1:0-2952 GCF_001527695.2 Protobothrops mucrosquamatus
GGACACCTACATCGACATCAAAGAATCCACACTGGGGAAAAACCATATAAATGCCTGGAGTGTGGAAAGAGCTTCAGCAGGAGTGAAACTCTATATAGTCATCAAAGGATCCATACTGGAGAAAAACCATATAAATGCCTGGAGTGTGGAAAGAGCTTCAGCAGGAGTGAAACTCTATATAGTCATCAAAGAATCCACACTGGAAAAAAACCTCATAAATGCCTGGAGTGTGGAAAGAGCTTTAGTGAGAGAAGAACGCTATATAGTCATCAAAGGATCCACCCTGGAGAAAAAACATACAAATGTCTGGAGTGTGGAAAGAGCTTTAATGTGAGTGAACAGCTCCATAATCATCAAAGTATCCACACAGGACAAAACCATATAAATGGCTTCATTGTGGAGAATTCTTCACAACAAGCAGCAATTGCAGAAGTTGTCAAAGAATGCACCTGGGAGAAAACCCCTAAAAATTCATGGAGTGTTTCAGTCAAAATAGGTCTCAATAAAAATTATAAACTTTACACTCAAACTCTACACTATAAACGCACAGAGTGGACTGAATCCTTCAGAATAAATGGAAGTGTCAGGTCGACATAGATCCCTATTGGGACGCTGCCATTTTGGCAGGAGGGGGGAAATCTCAGGTGGGGGGAGTGTTCTTTGATGTATCCATTTTACTTTGTTCCTCTTTTTGTTTGATGTATCTTCCTGGGAATGGAAGAAGGGAGGGATGGGAGAAGAATGAGGCTGGGACCATCTGTTTTGTCTCAGCTCCAGAGGATCGCAGCGCCTGAGAACAACTTCTTATCACCTTCTCAGTTCGGAGTTCTCATAACACCTTTGCACCTCTGGATTGGCTCCCTGTGGACCGGGCAGTTGAGAGGGGTTTTGAAAAGTGGGTTTTAAGCTGTTGTTTTCGCACGGGAATTTTAGATCCTGCCTTCTTTCTCTGCAATCTCTATCTCTCAATAAAAGTTCCTTTTGAAATACTACCTCATTCAAGAGTTCTGCTTTCTTGAGGGATTAGCTGAGGCAAGACTTTACAGGCAGCTCAAAAACCACCTAATAAACCACATGGGAGAGAAACAGAAATGGATTAATTGTGGCTAATATACCGCCAAATGTGGCCAGCAAACTCTGTGCAGCCCCAGATGACATGCACAACGGTTTCTCTAGTGCGAAGAACCTCCAGTTTTTATCACAGACCTAATTATGAGCCAACAAGGCAGAGATGTGGATACTTACTCTTTATTGCCATTCTGTCAACGCTGCTAACATCGGATGTTCTCGCTTTGATCATATATGAAGATGCAGCCATTTTCCCCTTAACTTGTGTGTTACTTTTAGAGTTAGAATTAGATGATTCCTGGGGGGGGGGGAGGAAGAATGTGTATGGGAATTAGTTAGACGTAACAAAATCGTCCTAGAATGTTTTTCAAGGTTGTTTGAAATAAGAGATAAGAAATCGGTTGGAGGAACTGGAGGGAAGGTCTGCATTTCAAACTAATTGGAGAATGTGATTTATGACTGTTAATTAGAGGAGGGAATTGTGCTTTGATACTATGTGTTTAGGGGAGGAGAATTCAGATTTTGGCTTCGACCATGCTACTCGAATAAAGATTTTTTTAAGGTAAACAATGCCTCGAAATTCTTTGAAGACTTTCATCTGTCGGAACCATGACATATTCGACCTGTGAATGTATACAGTATTATCAGCCCAAACATTCAATGATATGCAGACTTGGGAACAGAACCATTTTACTATTTCTTTTATTATTATGGTTTAATTCTCCTTGTAGGATCAGCCATCAACCGGGCAAGGTCTGACCGCATTCGAATGCCTTTGAGAGGTCTCCAGTCTGCCGTAGGCAAAAGCCGCCACTCTGGGGAGATTCCTGTGGAATTGGCATAGAGCAGAGAAGTAGCTAGTTTATCTCTGCTTATGGGGCTGGTCTCTCAAGAGCTGAAAGAGGAACATAATTGGGCTAATCTGGCACCGACTCTCAGTTTTGGCTTTACCCTACTGCAGTTCACTTCTAGTAAACTATACCTTTCTCAACAAATGGAGTTAAGGATGGTTTTTACTTAGAAGCCCAATGTCAGGTCTGCCAGGTTGGGTTGGCACCTCACTGGTATCCTGCCCTGAAAGGCTGGTGTGGGAGGACGGATGGGCAATACATAAAGCTGTGTGTACCTGATGGCAAATAGGGAGGGGGGACTGACAGGCAGTAAGGACCAGAGCAGCCAGGTCCTGTTTGTGCCAGCATCCCAAGGCCAGGCATCCTGAGAAAATCTGTGGATTACCCCAAAACATCTCAGCCTTCTCAAAACACTTTGGCTGGAAAAGGACTGGTCAAGGGGAGGGATGGGCTCTGTGAAACTCTTTCTGTAACCAGTAGCCAGCACGAGTTTGTTAAAAGCAGATCATGCCACACCGATCTTATTTCACATGATTTTGATTGGATGCCTCTGTTTATACAACCAAAGATTGTACTAGCTTTTTTGGCTGCTGCTGCTGCACACTGCTGGCTCATATTTAAGTGATTGTCACAAGGGGGAGCATTTTGTAAATCTAGGTTTTGCACCCCACTCCTCATTCCCTTACTGTCCCCTACCCAAGCACACCCTCTCCTCCTCCCTTGGACCTCCCCCTCACTCTCCCCTCCCTCACTGTCCCCCTTCTACCTGTGATCCCCTCATGGTCCATCTCTCATCCCCCACCCTCACCCCTAACCATCCACATCCTCCCCTTGCCCCCCTTCAATGTCCCTCCCCCTTCCTACCCTCCCTCAACCCCCCCAGATCTCCTCATGGTCCATCACCCCATTCCTATTCCGCTCCTGCTTTTTCCTCTTCCCCCTCCCATCGTGTTCCCTCCCCTCCCCAGATGCTCCTCCCCCTCCCTCTTCCCCTCCACATCCCACTCCTCTCCATCATTTTCACCTTTCCTTT
>NW_015391034.1:4668-6251 GCF_001527695.2 Protobothrops mucrosquamatus
CCCTTGTTTTGCAGAAGTTAAAAAGTAGCCTAACCACGATTTTAAGACTGATAATATCACCTTTTGAATGCTAATAATGAAGCCTAAAATTTTAGGCAACAAATCTATTTATTTGGGCAGAATATATTCTATGAACCTGTGAATATTTCTTCTTGATCTTTTCATTTCCTTTTTTATTTTTTCCATACGGATGAAATTAGTATTAAATACTTGGTTAATTCTTTAATAATATGTATTCCTAGACATTCAAAGCACTTCCTTTTTATGGATGTATTGAGACTATTAGCTATCTCACTTTTAATTTTAAGGAAGGGTACTATAGAAAATGAGTTGTGTCTTTTGAAAAATTACTGTTAACCTTGATATTTCTGCAAATTCTTCTGAGTCTAATTGAATTTAGCTGTATTAGCAAAATTTACAAATTACATTTATTTTATATCCCACCTTTTATTATTTTTAGAAATGTGGTGGCAAAAATTTCAAACACACCTTCTGCCTCCTAATTTCCCCACAGTAAGAATCCTGTGAGCTGGGTTGGGCTGAGAGAGAATTACTGGCCCAGAGTCAACCAGATGGGTTTCGTGGACAAGGTGGGACATGAACTCATGATCCCCCACTTTCAATCCTGATGCCTTAACAACTACACCAACTTCTGCAAACAAATTAGTCCTTGGGTTAAAAATGAGTTCCATTCCTAACTCAGAAAATCAGTCAATCGGAATAGATCTGGAAGAGACCTTAGAGGTCACCTAGTCTAGCCCCCTGCTCAAGCAGGAGATCCTGTACTATTTCAGACAAGTGGCTGTCCGGTCTCTTCTTAAAACCTCCACCAATGAAGTACCCACAACCTTTAAAGGCAAGTAGTTCCACTAGTTAATTATTCTCACTGTTAGGAAGTTTCTCCTTAATTCCAGGTTGCTTCTCTCCTGGATTAGGTCCCATCCATTGTTTCTTGTGTTTCCTTTTGATGCTTTGGAAAATAAGTTGACCCCCCCCCCCCTTCTTTGTGGCAGCCTCTCAAATACTGGAATACTGCTATCATGTCTCCCCGTGTCCTTCTTTTCACTAGAGAGCCATGCCCAGTTCTTGCAACCGTTCTTCATACCTTTTAGCTTGCAGGCATTTGATTATCCTAGCTGCTCTTCTTTGCAATCTTTTTTGTAATGTGGTGACCAAAGCTGGATGCAGCATTCCAGATGTGGTCTTACTAAGGCTTTATAGAGCAGTACTAATACTTCACATGATTTTTATTCTCTGCCTGTTTATATAATCAAGGATTGTATTAGCTTTTTTGGGCTGCTGCCGCACACGGCTAACTCATATTTAAGTGATCATCCATTAGATTAGGAGTCCAAGGTCCCTCTCACAGTTCCAGTTTTTGAGCCATGTTTCATCTAATCTGTACTGGTACCTCTGGTTTATCCTGCCCAGGTGTAAAACCTTGCTATTCTCCACATTAAATGGCATGTTGTTGGAGAGGGCCCATCGTTCAAGTCCCTCAAGTTCTTTTGGGATCCTGAGCTTGTCTTCCGGGGTGTTGGCTATTCCTGCCATAGAGCCCTGCAAGGTCTCATACAAAAGCG
>NW_015391034.1:6860-8423 GCF_001527695.2 Protobothrops mucrosquamatus
GAGGGGACACCTTTATAGACATCAAAGAATCCATTCAGGAGAGAAACTGCATAAATGCCTGGAGTGTGGAAAGAGCTTCAGTCAGAGGGGACACCTTTATAGACATCAAAGAATCCATTCAGGAGAGAAACTGCATAAATGCCTGGAGTGTGGAAAGAGCTTCAGTCAGAGGGGACACCTTTATAGACATCAAAGAATCCACCTGGCCATGGACAAAAAAAAAGCCAAACCCTGCCAGCTTCTCGTAGCCCCGAACAGGCAAGGAAAGTCGGAGAGATAAAAATGGCCGCCACGGCATTAGTGACTGAAACTAAGTGACATGCCTAGAGAGACCTTTTTGGTCGCAATTCTGAATTTCTAATGTAAGTACCCTTCCTGAATTAATTTAATTAATTTGTTTTTATGAAAACTGGCTAAATGAACTCTCGTACCTGGGGGACTACCTGTAAATGCCTCCAGTGTGGAAAGAGCTTTACTGAAAGTCAAGGTCTCCATAAACATCAAAGCATTCACAGAGGAGAAAAAGCATATAAATGTCGGGAGTGTGGAAGGAGCTGTAGTCAGAGGAAAACCTTTACAGACATCAAAGACTCCATTCAGGAGAGAAACCATATAAATGCCTGGAGCGTGGAAAGGGTTTCTGTGGGAAGGGAAGTCTTTATCAGCATCAATCCACTCGGGAGAAAAAACAATACAAATACCTTGAGTGTGGAAAGAGCTTTATTGTTTGTGGACACCTCTATCGACATCAAAGAATTCACATGGGGAAAAAATGCTAAATATGCCTTCAGTCACAACAGTACCACTGAAATAACAATAGCATTTAGGCTTATATGCCGCCCCATATGCTTTACAGCGGACTCTGGGAGATTTCCAAGGTAAACATTATTTGCATATTGCCGCCAGCAATCTGGGTCCTCCTTTTACCATCCTCAGAAGGATGGATGGCTGAGTCAAGGCTTGAGCGCTGTCAGAATCAAACTCCAGGCTGTGGACAGTCTGCCTGCAATACTGCACTAAGAAGCTACTTGAACGTTTATCACAGACCTAAGTACAGCTCAGTAAGACAGCTGTGAACTCTTACCCTTCATTGCCATCTCAATCTGTGTGTCAACATGAGTATATATTGTATTCTCAGCCCAAACATTCAGGAGTAAGTAAACTTATGGACAGCACCATTTTATTATTCACTTTATTGCTACACTCTGTTTAATGATTGTGCTATTCTGTGATGCCAAATAGTGGAATTTGAATAATTTTACACACTTTTTCAAGGGCTATGTAATTTTACTCAGTAGCTGCACACCCAGGAATTTGATGCTGGTAACCATTTCCACAAGTGAATCATTAATGCACAGAGAAGTGTGGCTGTGTGGTTTTTCCGGTATTTAAAATTAGGCTGTTTTCCTTACGCCAGATCACCAACCCTTCAACCTCCTTGCGGTAAGCACCCTCATTGTCATCATGAATAAGGACCGCTACTGTTGTATCATCTGCGAACTTCACAATATGGTTGGTGGCAAATCTAGCACAACAGTCACGGGTCAACAGGGTGAACAGCAG
>NW_015391034.1:11847-16291 GCF_001527695.2 Protobothrops mucrosquamatus
CACGTGTGAATGGGGGTGTTAGATCCCATGGAGGGAGTTGTGTGAATGGAGACAAGATGTTACTGAACTATAAACTGGCCACTTTCTTGCCGTTCAGCCTCTGAGCTCCAATCTAGGGCCAGCCAGTGCCTCACCTCCTTGGGAGGAAGAGCTGCCCTCCAAAGAAAACCCGGGGTCGAGCATCTCTGGGCTGCAGGGCACCCGAGGGTCAGCAGATGGCGCCAAGACCAGTCCTTTGCTGCTGCCTGCTGGCAGGTAGTGGAGTTGCTTCTTGGACATACTTTAAGGCAGTGGTTCTCAACCTTTTTAATGCCGCGACCCCAACCGGTCGTAAGTCAAGGACTAAACCGGTCGTAAGTCAAGGACTAAACCGGTCATAAGTTGAGGACTAAACCAGTCGTAAGTCAAGGACTAAACCGGTCGTAAGTCGAGGACTACCCAACCGGTCGTAAGTCGAGGACTTTCCCTGCCCGGGAGCGCCGCACATGCGTGGTTCCGCCCCCTGCGCCAGCCGAGGCGTAGCTGGCAAGCGGCAGAGACAGAGCAGGCCGACCACCAGCTGGCCCAGCCCAAGGGAGGTAAGGTACCCGCTGGAAAAGGGGGGAAAAAATGGCGGACAAAAAAAATGGTGGACAAAAAATATGGCAGACAGCCTTGCTTGCCGACCCCCGTGAAATGGTCAATTGACCCCAAATGGGGTCCCGACCCACAGGTTGAGAACCACTGCTTTAAGGGCTGGGAAAGGCCGCGCAGTAAAGACGGCAGTGGACTCCTTCAAAGCGCCCCTCCTGCTGGTTCCTCGGCAAGTGTGAGGAAGAGGCCGGGTGTTATGGGGTTCGGAGCTGGAGGGATGCCCGGGGGGGCAATGCAAGTGGCGCGGCATTTATCGTCCCCGGTTGCAGCTCAGCGCCCTCGAGCCCTGAACGAGGCAGCAGCGGAAAGAGGGCCCGGAAAGCCTGCGACACAATATCGGCTGCTGCTCACGTGTACGTTGCATTCACACGGGATGGATCGTGCCTCTGGTTGGGGAAGAAACGTACGAGAAGCGCTGGAGGGCGCCATGTTTGTGCCGGGCGGAAGCGCTGGAGGCTGTGGGCGATATCTTTGCAGCTGGCAGAACAGAGCGAGGCTGCTGGCACCCTCTGCAGGTGATCGGCGGGAAAAGGGAAGGAACGAACTGGGCGATCGCCTAATTATAACAATGGCCCTTTTATGACTTGTGGACTTCAACTCCCACAAATCCTGAGCCATCCAAATAGTGTCCATGTTGGCTTATGAAGTTGCATTCTGGGAGTTGAAGTGCACAAGTCATAAAAGGGCCATCATTCCCCACCTCTGGCCTAGAACAAACTAAAGGAAGATGCAGCGGTACCTTATACCCTGTTCACACAACCTGCTTCCCCACTTCTGGAAACGCAACAGATGCTGCCTAGCACTGGAAAGTTTAAAAAAGAACCAGCCCCATCTGTTGCAGCCCAGAAAATGCCTTGAAGGTGTTTGGGATTGACCCTGAGGATTCTGTTGTCCCCGATTCGGGTCTGAGCCTGGTGCTGAGGCAGATGAAGAACAGCAGACAGAGGTGCTGGTTTTGTTGTCTTTTATGAAGCGCTCCAAGAAAAGGGATCCTGACCATTCGAATCACAGAATTAATAAAGGTTTATACATTTTCTCTAAAGCAGAAGGCAGGATTAGGTGGGATATATAAGAAATATAATCTAATAAACATTTCAATAACAATCTAACAATTATTCTATTGGTCTCTAGCAGGCTTGGCTAATGAATGCTTGAAGAGTTACCTAATACACATCCTATTTGCTCCAGGCCATCCCTATTCCTAACCCTTAGCTGAGCTTGCAAGATGCCTAAGTCTTTTGTTACTTTTATCAGCTTTTTGACCACATAGAATTGTTACAGGCTTTTCAGGTGCATATTCCCTGTGAATAAGCATTCTTTGTTCTTGCCAGACAAACTCCACAATTACAGGCTTCCCGGTCTCCTTTCAAGCATATGCCATAATCTTGCTTTGTTTTGGCATCCAGCCCATCAATGGTTTGCCTGCTCAATGGACTAATGGCCGGTCTGGAAAAAGGTAAATTGAGGTCCAGCCTCTTTAGCACCTGGAGCATGGCAGGGACTGGAATTGGAAAGGCAGCGGTGGCCGATCGCTTCCATTTTGCCCCCAAGAGAGCTTCAGACCTCTCCCTTCTCTAGCAGCATCGCCCCTTAGATTTGCGTGGCTCACCTGAGAGATATTCCATAACTCTTCCAAGGGGAGGCTTTGCTCCTGGGCTGGCGTCTTAGGCTGTTCGCTGAGCCAAAGGGAGCTTCGGTTTTATACTACAATGTCTTTTGCCCAGATGTATATGTTCTTTTCCGTTTTCTTTTTCTCATCCACGAGAAGATCCTGGTTTCTATGTGAGATATGCAAGACAGGATCTGCGGAAACTATTTCTAAGGTGGCTTATCATCACGTAGTCGTGATAGCGAAATGCTGGGGGCGCCATCATGAGATTGCCAACTTGGGCTGGTCCTCTGACTCGGAGGGGGAAAGGTAAGTACGCTGTCCTTGGCCCCCCATCACCAGGTTTTGATGCTTCAGCCAAAATTAGTTCCTGGGAACAGTTCAGGGTTAACACTGGCTGTTAGTGAAGGCAAATTCAAATTCAGAATAGAGCTGGAAGGGACCTTGGGAGGTCACCTAGTCTAAGCCTCTGAGACGCTATAAATTTGAGACGCTATAAAATTTGAGACAACTGGCCATCCAATCTCTTCTCAAAAACCTCCGGAAATGAAGCACCCACGACTTTGGAAGGCAAGCTGTTCCACTGGTTAATGTTCTTACTCTTAGGAAATTGCTCCTGAATTCCTGGTTGCTTCTCTCTTTGATTAGTCTCCATCCATTGTTCCTTATCTTGCCTTCTGATGCTTTGGAAAATAGGTCAACCCCATCTTCTTTGTGGCAGCCCCTCAAATACTGAAATGCTGCTATCATGTCACCCCTACTTCTTCTTTTCACTAGGCTAGCCAAACCCAAATCTTGCAACCTTTCTTCACGTGTTTTAGACTCCGGGCCATTAACCATCTTAGCTGCTCTTCTCTGCACTTTTCCCAAAGTCTCAGCAGGGGGGCGACTACAGATGCCCATGGAAGTAGACAGGTAAATGGGGAGGGGGCTAATTTGCAAATGTGCTGGCGGATAAGCAGGAGTATTGTTTTGCCAGTCAGCTGCAGGAAGAAGAGGAAAGGAGACGGGTGCCAGCCCAGGGAGGGAGGGCCGTCTCAGGGAACGCTGGGCGGGGCAGCAACAGGAGCCCCCTCCAAAGGGGAGATAGGAGGAAAATGTGTGCCTGATGCTTCAGCTGCTGAAGCTCAAATGAGTTCCTGGGAACAGTTCAGAGTCGACATTGGTTATTAGTGAAGGCAAATTCCAATTCCAATTTAGAATAGATCCGGAAGGGAGCTTGGAGGTCTCCTAATTCAAGCCAATTCTGAAGCAGGAGACCCTACACAATTTGAGACAAGTGGCTGTCCAGTCTCTTCTTAAAAACCTCCAGTGATGGAGCGTCCACGATTTCTGGAGGCAAGCAGTTCCCCTGGTTAATTGTCCTCCGTTAGGAAGTTTATCCTTAATTCCAGGTTGCTTCTCTCTTTGATCAGTTTCCAACCATTGTTTCTTGTCTTGCCCTCTGGTGCTTTGGTGAATAATGTGGCCCCCTCTTCTTTCTGGCAGCCCCTCAAATACTGGAACACTCCTATCATGTCACCCCTATTTGTTCTTTTCTTTAGACTGGGCAAACCCAAGTCCTGCAACCGTTTTTCGTATGTTTTAGTCTCCAGGCTTTTGATCATTTTAATTGCTCTTCTCTGAATTTTTCCAAGGTCTCAACATCTTTTTTGTAGTATGAAGACCAAAATTGGTTGCAGTATTCCAGGTGTGGTCTCACTAGGGTTTTATAAAGCAATACTAATACTTCCCGTAATCTTGATTCTATGCCTGTTTATGTAACCCAGGATTGTATTAGCTTTTTTGGCTGCTGCTGCACACTGCTGGCTCATGGTGAAGTGATCGTTCACTACAACTCCAAGGTCCCTCTCACAGTTACTGTTTTTAAGTCGGGTCCCCCCTAATCTGTATTTGATTTTTTTTTCCTGCCTAAATGGTCAAGGTGAATTGGCACCAATAGACTTCAAGGGGAGAGGGGGGGCTGGACTTAGGTCTCTTATGGAGGTGTAGAGAATCCAAACTAATGAGGCATTTGACCCCACCCTCGGGCCCAGCCTGGTCGTCTCTTACATTGAGGGAAACACAGGATACAAACCTGAAAATGAACAGGCAGAATAATTGGTTCATTCACATAACCAACACTGTGAGCACAATGATACACCTGCTCTCAAAGTGTACACATACATAACACATATTTAAACATGCTATATACAGCATATG
>NW_015391034.1:19778-21334 GCF_001527695.2 Protobothrops mucrosquamatus
GGCGGGGGAGGCCCGGCAGGGATGAGCCGAAGGGGACTCCGGGAAAGGAGGCCGCCTGGAGGGAGAAGCGGGGAGCAGGAAACGGGCGGAGACCCCGAGACGGGCCTGGAGGGCGGAGGGTCCTTCAGAAGAGGCGGAAGACCCGGGAATCCCCAGAGAATCCAGGAGGGAGGAGAGAAATATCAGTGCCCGGAATGTGCAAAATCCTTCAAAAGAAATGCAGATCTTAAAATCCATCAAAGGATCCACACAGGAGAAAAACCGCATAAATGCCTGGAATGTGGAAAGAGCTTCAGACATAGCAGCCACCTTTATGTACATCAAAGGATCCACACAGGAGAAAAACCGCATAAATGCCTGGAATGTGGAAAGAGCTTCAGACATAGCAGCCACCTTTATGTACATCAAAAGATCCACACAGGAGAAAAACCACATAAATGCCTGGAGTGTGGAAAGAGTTTCAGCCAGAGGAGCAGCCTTTATGTACATCAAAAGATCCACACAGGAGAAAAACTACATAAATGCCAGGAGTGTGGAAAGAGTTTCAGCCAGAGGATCAGCCTTTATGTACATCAAAGGATCCACACAGGAGAAAAACCGTATAAATGCTTTGAGTGTGGAAAGAGTTTCAGCCAGAGGAGCAGCCTTTATGTACATGAAAGGATCCACACAGGAGAAAAACTGCATAAATGCCTGGAGTGTGGAAAGAGCTTCAGTCGGAGGAGCAACCTTTATGTACATCAAAGGATCCACACAGGAGAAAAACTGCATAAATGCCTGGAGTGTGGAAAGAGCTTCAGTCGGAGGGGACACCTTTATAGACATCAAAGGATCCACACAGGAGAAAAACTGCATAAATGCCTGGAGTGTGGAAAGAGTTTCAGTCGGAGGGGAAACCTTTATGTACATCAAAGGATCCACACAGAAGAAAAACTGCATAAATCCCTGGAGTGTGGAAAGAGTTTCAATCAGAGGAGCCACCTTTATGTACATCAAAGGATCCACATAGGAGAAAAACTGCATAAATGCCTGGAGTGTGGAAAGAGTTTCAGTCGGAGGGACAACCTTTATGTACATCAAAGGATCCACACAGGAGAAAAACCGCATAAATGCTTGGAGTGTGGAAAGAGTTTCAGTCAGAGGAGCAGCCTTTATGTACATAAAAGGATCCACACAGGAGAAAAAATGCATAAATGCCTGGAGTGTGGAAAGAGTTTCAGTCGGAGGGACAACCTTTATGTACATCAAAGGATCCACACAGGAGAAAAACCGCATAAATGCCTGGAGTGTGGAAAGAGTTTCAGTCACAGGAGCAGCCTTTATGTACATCAAAGGATCCACTCAGGAGAGAAACCATATAAATGCCTCCAGTGTGGAAAGAGCTTTACTGAAAGTGGAGGTCTCCGTAAACATCAAAGAATTCACACAGGAGAAATCCTATGAATGCTTGGAATTTGGAAGGAGCTCCAATGGGGCAGGAACTACGTATAATCAAAGGATCCACACAGGAGAAAAACCGTATGTCTGGAGTTTGAAAGGTGTGAACACTTACACTT
>NW_015391034.1:25046-27994 GCF_001527695.2 Protobothrops mucrosquamatus
TATCTCCCAGCACCTCAGAGATTCTCAAAACAATCTTTCAGCATCACATTGGCTGCCGTTGGACTGGGCTTGGACTTGGGGCTGGGCTTGGGGGTCCCTCTGGGTGACCATTGGGGTAGTGAGCCAGCCTACCAAAGGGTGCCAGGTTCGTTTTACCTGCCGCAGGTTATCCTCGACTGAGAACCATTGTTCACCATTGAAAAAAGGGACTTCTAGCCAGTCCTCGCAGCTACGACCATCACAACATCCTCACAGATCACAATCAAAATTTCAGGCACTTGGCAACCGGCGTGGATGTAGGACCCGGAGTCACGTGATCGACCAGTAGTCAACTTCTGTTGCTAAGTTAGACATTTGTTAAGTGAATTTTGCCCCATTTTACGACCTTTCTTGCTGTTTTTCTTACACCACCAAATTGTCAACCTCCTTGGGGTAAGCACCTCATTGACATCTTGAATAAGGGCTACTATTGTTGTATCTTGGGAAAATAAATTGATCCCCTCCTCTTTGTGGCAGCCTCTGAAATACTGGAATGCAGCTATCATATCACTCTTAGTCCTACTTTTCTCTAGACTGGCCAAGCCCAAATCCTGTAACGGTTCTTCATACTTTAAACATCTTAGTTGCTCTTCTCTGCACTGTTCCCAAAGTCTCAGTAGGTGGGCAATTACAGATGCCCATGGAAGTGGACAGGTAAGTGGAGGGGGGGAGTTGTGCTGGCAGATAAGCAGGTGCATAGTTTTGCCAGTCAGCTGCAGGAAGAAGAGGAAATGAGACAGGAGCCAGTCCAGGGTTGGAGGGCTATGTCTCAGGTTGAAAATCCAACTATTAAGGGGAGAGGCGTTGGAGGAGATTCCCCCCCTCAGCTGCAGTTTTGCAAAGGGGTCCTTGGGAGAGAAGGGGAGAGAGAGGAGATGCTGGATCTGGAGAGGGAGGGGCTGGTGATGCAGTTAGAGGGGAGAGGGCTGACTGACCCAACTGTTTGCTGCCCGTTATATATTTTGCAGTTATTGTTCATGACAGATATATTGATATATTGACCCCAAACTGTACACCTATGACAACAATTAAGCTGTCCGTTGTTAAGTGAGTTTCATTCCATTTTACTACCTTTTTTGCCACTGTTGTCAATCATCTCCCCCAGGTGTTAAGCCAATTAGTGCAGCTGCTAAGTGAATCACAGCGTTGTTAAGTGAATCTGGCTTCCTCTGCTGACTTTGCTTGTCAGATGCCAGCTGCGGAGGTTAGAAGGGTGAACACGTGAGCCTGGCACTGTGCGACTGTCAGGAATCCACGCCAGTTGCCTGAATTTGGGTCACGTGACCATGGGGATCTGCAACACTCAGAATTGTGCAAACTGATCATATGTCACTTTTTTCAGAGCTGCTGAACTTCCATCACTAAACAAATGGTGGTAAGTCAAGGACTCTCTCTACAGCCCTTTAAAAATAGCCCATAATAGCCCCCAAACTGGAACCCACCGAGGTCAAAATTGTCCTGCAATCCATCTCCAAAACTAGCCCAATTGGGTAGAAAAACTGCTCAACGGTCATAACTGTTCCCAGCCAGCATTTCAACTCAGTCCCCAAACTTCCCCCTCGTGGACACGGTCTGGCTTTTCAAGGAAAGAAAATGACACTGTTTGTAGTTTTGGTTCACCCTAAAGTTATATTCGGTCTGCTAAAGTCTTGCAAACTCAGGGGATAAATGTGGGAACTGCTGAATCCAAACTGAAGCATCTCACCCCACTGAAGAATCTCCTGCCCTGGAAATACTCAACTGCTTTCTAATCAAACCTTTATTGGGGTCAAAGACAGGAGGGTGGAGTTAGGTGTATGAAAAAGCACAAAAAATTTGGAAAAGTAAAAGATTGATTTTACTCTGTGTGGAAGTAGTCCCAGTCCCATCACTCAGGGCTGGGGGTCCCAAGCTGGCCGAGGGGCTCCAGGGGACCCCAGGAACCGACTCCGAGCTCCCTCTCCCCAGAGGAAGGCAGGGCCAGGAAGGGCCCAGATCCTGCGCAGAAACCTCCATCTCTCCAATCTCTCCGGCCTGCGATGGAAGAGGCCGGATGGAGGAAGAGGCACACCTGCCACACTGGGGGGGGAGGCTGGATGGATCCTCCTCTGAAGGCAAGGCCTAAAAAGGGGGAGCAGCCTTAGAGGTTACAGGGCTCCCCCAATCTCCCCCAGTCCGAAGCCCCCCGAGAGAGGCTGGGAAGGGTCTCCTCTCCCCCCTCCCCCCCTCCCTCCTCCCTCTCTGGCTGGGCAGAACGGGGGGGGAGAAAAACGTTTCCAAACAGAAAAGATTTGAACAGAAATCCTTCAAATCCAGCCCGGCCTGGGACCCCCATCGCCCCCCCTTCCCCCCCCAGTGCGAGGAGGGGCTCCGGGGGGGCGCAGAGGAGCGGAGGGGGGGCAGGAATCGGCCCTGAGACGCGGGAGGGGCTGCCTGGGGGCCGCGGGGGGAGCCTGTCCGGAGCCCCCGGGAGGGGGAGGGGAGGAAGAGACCCCCCGTCGAGGGAGAGACCCCAGGATGGGGAGGGAGGGGGAGGGGCGGAGACGCAGCCCCGGAAGTCCCTCAGCTCCGCCTGCCTGGATGCGGAAAGGGGGGGGAACACGGGACCGCAAAGGTCAAAGGGCCCCTCGCCCCACCCCCTCGCCGGACCATGACAACATTCGCTATTGCGCAGGCGCCACCTGGCTGATGGAGGGAAGTAGGACGCCGATTGGTCGCTCTGGCGATGGCTGCGATTGGCAGGAGGACTCCTAGGGGCGGTCCCTTCGAGCGAAAGAGGAAGAGCATCCAGGAAAAGGCCGCGCAGAGAAGTCCCGCCTCCGCTTCCGGAAACGAATAGAAGTTAGGAGCCTAATTGATTCGGCCGCGGGCTGGCTCGCAATCCAGGTAGGGCGCAAGGGATGCTGGGAGTGGCAGTCCGAGAGGCTCTC
>NW_015391034.1:30856-32519 GCF_001527695.2 Protobothrops mucrosquamatus
GGCTAATTTGACTTCATTGTTGGGGATGTGACTTAGCTCCTCTCTGTCATTGTTTGATATAATCTAAATGGGTTTTCCAAAGGTCAGCGCCATCTAAGACCATCCCCAGATATCTGAAACTCTTGTACATCGGATGCTCTCAATGGTCCCCTCGTCTTTAAAGCTTTTTAGCAGAAACAGGAGACTCTCTAAGACCAACAAAGCTTTGTGAGATACAATCCAGATCCTCAGCATAGAGGAGGAGAAGTAGGGCCCAGGGATTGAGGAGGTGTAAGCAGGAGAGGATCAGATGAGCTGTCCTGGAGTGGAGGTGCTACTTAAAGAGGGTGGAGGTCTAAATACAGCCCTGGGGGACTTTTCTGAACAGTACCAGGTTCATTAGCACATTTCATAGAAATGCTGAATGAGAAAAAATAACATCCCTTTGTACTGCATTCTCCATGTTCATCAAGATTTCTCTCAAATGTAGGTTTAAAATATACAAAGGCTTCATGCAGTGATTTTGTCCATGCCATTTTGTTTTATTTAGAAGTCATAAATCAAAATTTACACCCAGTGCATTATGCAAAGAACTGTCAATGCTGTTTAATTGCATCAGTTTCAACTGAGTTCCCAGTAGATTGAGATTTGATAAAAAGGTACCCCTGCTTTTTGCTGCAACAGGTGGACTCGACCATTCGCCTTGTCCTTCTCTGAAACTTGTGTACAGTATTTGAGGGGCTCAAACTGTATTGCAGTATTTGTGGTGGTGGTTGACTGGAGGAGAACCAGGTGGAAGAATTCTTGGTCTCTGTTTTGTGTCCGCAATCTGTATTTTTAGGAGAGGACAATTTCTGGCTCCTTATCTCTCCTTCAGGAAAGGTTTCAGCTGGAACCAGGATTGCCCCCGAGATGGGGCAACTGAGAGACCGGCTTGATCTCAGGCAGGAAGTAATGAAGGCTGGACTTGGACAACAGGCAGAGCCCCACAAATCCAGCTCAAGACTGCCACACTTAGCAAATGTGAATGTGGGTGTTAGATCCTAGGGAGAGAGTAGTGTTGTGTGAATCGAATCAAAATTTACTGGGCTGGCCAGGATATCTCAAGCTCTAGAGCATGTTGGCCAGACTACCTGGGCTAATCTGGGATGAGCCGGTGCCCCACCTCCTTGGCAGGAAGGCCGGCTAGGAGTGGCCCTCCAAAGAAAACCTGGGATGAGCATCTCTGGGCTGTTGGACTCCCCAGGGCCAGCAGATGGCGCAAAGTCCTGTCCTTTGCTGCCCCCTGATGGCTGTTAGCAGAGCTGCTGCCCTGATCTAATTCCATCTCGAGAACCCCGAAGGCTTTGGCAGCTCCCAATGCTCTCCTAATGCCAGATGCAAGAATATAAATCACTTTATTTTTGCTCAGATGCACAGTTCTTCACCTCACCCCTCTGTACCCCTGGGCATACACAAAACACATCGTATCTGCAGGAGGTCGAATTCAGATGGCAAAACTATCAAAAGGACTAATTTGCTGGAAGGAAAAATGCATTCCCCTCCCACAACCTTTTGGAGGCATTAAATAATATGCAAATTATATCAATGTGCCATATCAAATAAAATAAAATAAGTAAACTGTGATAATTGATATGAGCTCCTCAGATAGGCAAGGAAAAAGTTAATCTTTGCACTGGGGGGG
>NW_015391034.1:33920-40081 GCF_001527695.2 Protobothrops mucrosquamatus
GGGGGGGTCCTGGGGGGTATTTACCCCCCCGCTGCAGTCTGGCAAAGGGCTCCCGGGGAAGGGGGCGGGATTTGGGGGGCCCAGGCGGCGCAGAGAGGAGGCCCCTCGGCCCGGCTGTTTGGAGGCCGCGGGGGGAGCCTGGCCGGAGCCCCCCAGGAGGGGGAAGGGAGGAAGCGCCCCTCCCGGCTCCCCCCGCCCCGCCGAGAGACCCCCAGAGGGGGAGGGAAGGGGGGCAGAGACGCAGCCCCGGAAGGGCCCCTCAGCTCCGCCGGCCTGGATGCGGGGGGGGGCGGGGGGGAGTCGGGACCTGGGGAACCCCCCCGCCTCACCGCCTCGCAGGACGAAGGCTCCCCTCACTACTGCGCAGGCGCTTTCTGGCTGAGGGAGGGAAGGAGGACGCCGATTGGTCGCTCGGGGGAGGGCGGGGATTGGCAGGGGGACTCCTGGGGGCGGTATCTCCGGAGGAACAGCGGAGCTTCCAGACTCGAGGAAAGGCCGCTCAGAGAAGTCCCGCCTCCACTTCCAGAATCAAACAGAACCATGGCGCCTCATTGGTTGGGCCGCGGACAGGCTCTGATCTGGGCAGGGCGCAAGGAATGCTGGGAGTCGCAGTCCGGGAGCCTCTCTGGCGGAGGAGGGAGCCCGAGGCCTGGTCTGGTCTGCACGGGCGCTGGGAGGGAGGCCGGGTCCGCCCCTTGCATGCCCGGAAAGCCTCCCTGAGAGGCGGGGGCTTCGGCCTTCCTCCCCGGGCGGGCCTGGGACTCCCCTCCGGGCAAGGGACACAGCCGTCACCCGCCTCCCCTCGAGGGTCTGCAGGGAGGGAGAAGCTTCGGCCAGAGGAGCCTCCTGGAGAGCCGTTCAAGTTCTCTGGGCCGTAACCTTTGCCTCCTGGGAAGGCCTCCGCGTTGCAGGAAGAGAGGCCTTGCGGAGGGCCAAGCCACCGGTTCCTTGCACTTTCTTGTAACTTTAATGTTTTTCTCATAACCTTCGAATGTGGAAGGTCTCTGCCTGAGCCTCCAGGTGCTTCTGGCTCCCTCACGGCCGAAGAAGGCTCTTCCTCAGGCTGAATAAGAATGGACTTTTTCAATTCTACATGCTGGAGATTAGAACGGATTGAAATTGTACCTTTTCCTAACAGATCTATGTGACTCTTCACATTTCCCCCATGAAAACGTTCTCCTTTTAATACAATGCTCATTTCAATGGCTGTGCTTAATATTATGGGATGTTTCATGTACTGTCCATGTCTCTGATGTAACTGAGCAGGATGATTTCTTCCATCCAGTCAACTCTTGTATTTTTTCTGTGGCATGGAGTGTAAAATGAAACCCGGTTCTATGTCCTGGAATCCCTCTTTTCAATAAGGGAAACCTCTTTGCTACAAAACTCTAATAAATTGCCTTGAAATGATCTTCCCACTCAGTGCCTAATTGGAACAAGTTTGCGTGGCTGAATCTGGGGCTAATCTGGCCCTCATTGTTGTGGCTGTGTAAGAGCTCCACGATGTCATTCCTTCATATAATCTATAAGGGTTTTCCAAATGTCAGCCCCATGTAAGACCATCCCCAGATATCTGAAACTAAATTGGATGCTCTGACTGGTCTTGCCTTTAAAGCTTTTTAGCAGAAACAGGAGACTCTCTAAAGCCCACAAAGTGATGTGAGATACTAGCCATATCCTCAGCATATAGGAGGAGAAGTGTATCTGGCTCCATGGACTCAGGCAGGTCTAATTAGAGACGGTCAGATGAGCTGTCGTGGAGCGGAGGTGCTACTTGAAGAGGGTAGAGGTCTAAAGCCCTGGGAGACTTTTCTGAGCAGGTATCAGGTTGTTAGCACATTTCATACAAATGCTGAATGAGAAAAAGCAACATCCCTTTGTACTGTATTCTCCATCTTCATCAAGATTTCTCTCAGATGTAAGTTTAAAATCTACAAAGAATACATGCAATGATTTTGTCTATGCCATTTTGTTTTATTTAGAAGAATGTTAATCACAAATCAAAATTTACACCCAATGCATTATGCAAGGAACTGTCAATGTTGTTTAATTGCATCAGTTTCAACTAATTTCACAGTAAATTGAAATTATTTGAAAAAGGTACCCCAAAATACTTTTTGCTCCCACGGGAGGATTCGATCATTCACCGTGTCCTTCTCTGACTCTCCTGCACAGAATTTGAGGGGCCCAAACCGGGCACAATATTTACGATGCAGGTTGAGCAAAGCAGAACCGGCCGGAAGAATTCTCGGTCTCCATTTCATGGGCCTGATCTGTATTCTTAAGAGAGGACAGGTTCTGCCTCCTCCTCCTTCAGGAAGGGTTTCAGTTGCAGCCAGGATTGCCCAGAAAAAAGGGGCAGCTGAGAGGCCGGCTGGAACTCAAGCAGGAAGGAAGGAAGGCTGGACTTGGACGACAGCCAAAGGCCCGGAAATCCAGCCCTTCTCAACACTGCCACACTTAGCACCTGTGAATGTGGGTGTCAGATCCCATGGAGGGAGTTGTGTTGTGTGAACGGAAACAAGATGTTGCTAAACTATAAGCTGGCAACTTTCTTGCCATTCAGCCTCTGAGCCCCAATCTAGGGCCAGCCAGTGCCTCACCTCCTTGGGGGGAAGAGCTGCCCTCCAAAGAAAACCCGGGCCGAGCATCTCTGGACTGCAGGGCTCCCGAGGGCCGGCAGGTGGCGCCAAGACCAGTCCTTTACTGCCCCTGCTGGCAAGTAGTGGAATTGCTGCTCAGATGTACTTTTAAGGGCCCAGAAAGGCTGTGGCGCCTTTCGCAATAAAGACCGCAATGGGCTCCTTCAAAGCACCCCTCGTTGCCGGTTCCTGGGCAGGTGCGAGGAGGGGGCCGGGCGTCGTGGGGTCCGGAGCTGGATGGATGACCAGGAGTCCAGTGCAAGTGGTGCAGCCTTCCCGGCCCAGTGGGGGAGACCGCTGAGTGGAAGCGCTGGAGGGCGCCATATTTGTGCCGGGCAGAATTGATCGTGGTTGCGGGTGCCATCTTTGCAGCAGGTGGAAGCAAAAGTAACTGAGCTGGCTGTCGCATTCTTCAAGTGATAAGCTGGGAAAGGGAAGGAAGGAACCGGGAAGCCCAGGGAAAATGCAGTCATGAGGCCAGTTTAGGACTTAAGCCAAGCTGAGTGCAATGAAAGTTAACTTTGGGTCCTTGCGGCTCAAAAACGAAGATTGCCTGGCTGTAGCAATGCTGTGGTGGGTGGTAAAGTTTGCCAGTAGCATCTGCTTAATTAAAAGCTACGAAGCAGCTCAACGTCACCAGCAATCTCCGAAAACAGCAGCTAACCACTCTAACTTCCCTTAACACTGGGAGCAATTTCTGCCGAGTCACAAATGATCAGGAAGTTCTACAATAATATAAAAATTATAACCATGGCCCTTTTATGACTTGTGAACTTCAACTCCCAGAAATCCTGAGCCAGCCAAATACTGTCCATGCTGGCTCAGGAATTCTGGGAGTTGAAGTCCAGAAGTCATAAAAGGGCCATCGTTCCCCACCTCTGACACAGAACTACCTGTCCTAAAGGAGGACGCAGCAGTACCCGAGGTTCTGTTCACATGACCTGCGTCCCCACTCCTGGCTTTGCACACCCAGACCCCTGGTGTGGTTCAACGTGCCCAGTGCAAGCCAACTTCACCTGGACTGAGACCAGCCAAACTGAGCAGGCTGTGCGTATGTGAGGGGCTTCCCTTGTTACTGAGGCTTATTGCAGGGACTCCACCGGGGAACCTCTCCAGACCGGTGACTCTCAGTCTGTACCTGGACAGCCTTGGCTGGCTTGGGAAGGAATGCTTGTTTAAGCTTGGATGGGGGACCACCAGGAAATGCAAGAGATGCTGTCTAGCACTGGAAAGTTTAAAAAAGAAGCAGCCCAGAAAATGCCTTGAAGGTGTCTGGGATTGACCTCAGAATGGTTTGCCTGCTCAACGGACTAATGGCTGGTCTGGAAAAAGCTTAATTGAGGTCCAGCCTCTTTAGCACCTGGAGCACGGCAGGGACTCGAATTGGAAAGGCAGCGATGGCCGCTTGTTTGTGCCTTTCTCCCAATATACATATACTATACATCTATACATGAAGAGGAGACTTTGCTCCTGGCTGAAGGATTAGGCTGTTGGCTGAGCCACAGGGAACTTTCTATAATAAATGACGTGTTTGGTTTATAATAGATGTGCCCAGGTGTACATGAATTTTTCCCATGTACTTTTTCTCTTTTGCAAGCCACTCAGAATCCTTGGGAGATGGGCAAACCTCCAAGTGTAACAAAAGAAGTCCTACCTAAATAAATGGGCACGTCCCCCAAGTTCCCTGCCCTTGGATATCCCAGAGAACCACTTTTGAACATCCCTGAGTGGATCCTGGCTTCTCTGTTAGGTATGCGGGATACAATCCGTGAAAACTATTTCTAGGGTGGCTCATCATCATGGAGTCGTGATAGAGCTCAGGGTGCAACAACGATCATATGTTGGCTGATAACTTGGGCTCGTTCTCCGACTAGGATGGAAAAAGGTAAGCCTGCCGTGCTTTGCCATCCCCTCTTTCTGTTCTTCCGGGTTTGGTGCTTCAGCTGGAATTAGTTCCTGGGAACAGTTCAGAGCCGACATCGGTTATCAGTGAAGGCCAATTCAAATTTGGAATACATGTGGAAGAGATCTTGGAGGTCTTCTAGTCCAACCCCCAGCTCAAGCGGGAGACCCTATATAAAGGGTGAACACGTGAATCTGGCACTGTGCGACTGTCAGGAATCCACGCCAGTTGCCTGAATTTGGGTCACGTGACCATGGGGATCTGCAACGCTCAGAATTGTGCAAACTGATCATATGGCACTTTTTTCAGAGCTGCTGTAACTTCAATCACTAAACAAATGTGGTAAGTCAAGGACTCTTTTCACAGCCCTTTAAAAATAGCCCATAATAGCCCCCAAACTGGAACCCACCGAGGTCAAAACTGTCCTGCAACCCATCTCCAAAACTAGCCCAATTGGGTAGAAAAACTGCTCAACGGTCATAACTGTTCCCAGCCAGCATTTCAACTCAGTCCCCAAACTTCCCCCTCGTGGACACGGTCTGGCTTCTCAAGGAAAGCAAATGACACCATTGTATTTTTGGTTCACCTTAAAGTTATATTCGGTCTGCTAAACTCTTGCAAACTCAGGAGATAAATGTGGGAACTGCTGAATCCAAACTAAAGCATCTCACCCCACTGAAGAATCTTCAACTGCTTTCTAATATTGGAAGACAGTGTGGTTATGAAAAAGCATACAAAATATTGCAAAAGTAAGGTTGATTTTACTTTACGTGGAAGTACAGGCAGTCCTCGAGTTAAAAGAGTTCATTTAGTGACCGTTTGAAGTTACAACGGCACTGAAAAGTGACTTATGACCATTTTTCACACTTATGACCATTACAGCATCCCTATGGTCGTGTGATTTACATTCAGATGCTTGACAGCTGGTTCATATTTACGACGGTGCAATTAGGGGGGTCATGTGACCCCCTTTTGCAACCTTGACAAGCAAAGTCAATGGGGAAGCCAGATTCGCTTGACAACCATGTTAGCAATTTAACAATTTCAGTGATTCACTTAACAAAAGTGGCAGGAAAAGTCATAAAACGGGGCAAAAGTGACAAAGTTCTCACTTAAAAAGATAAAAGTTGGCCTCAACTGTGGTCCTAAAGGGAGGACTGCCTGTACTCCCAGTCCCATCACACAGGGCTGGGGGCACCAAGCTGGCCGAGGGGCTCCATGGGACCCCAGGAACCAACTCCGAGCTCCCTCTCCCCAGAGGAAGGCGGGGCCAGGAAGGGCCCAGATCCTGCGCAGAAACCTCCATCTCTCTGGTCTGCGATGGAAGAGGCACACCTGCCATCCTCGGGGTGTGTGTGTGTGTGTGTATGGATCCTCCTCTGAAGGCAAGGCCTAAAAAGGGGGAGCAGCCTTAGATGTTACAGGGCTCCCCCAATCTCCCCCAGTCCGAAGCCCCCCGAGAGAGGCTGGGAAGGGTCTCCTCTCCCCCCTCCCCCCTCCCCCCCCTCTCTGGCTGGGCAGAACGGGGGGGGGAGAAAAACGTTTCCAAAGAGAAAAGATTTGAACAGAAATCCTTCAAATCCAGCCCTGCCTGGGACTCCATCGCCCCCCTTCCC
>NW_015391034.1:43921-50735 GCF_001527695.2 Protobothrops mucrosquamatus
AGTTATTTGGGTCGTAACTTTTGCCTCCTGTGAAGACCTCTGTGTTGCAGGAATACAGTCCTTGCTGAGGGCCAAGAAACAGGTTTCTTGCACTTGGTTGCACTTTCTTATAATTTTAATAATGATACCCTTGTAATATGGAAGGTTTCTGCCTTAGCATCCAGGTGCTTGTAACTTTCTAGGTGCAAAACAAGGGACTCTCTCAGGCTGAATAGCCAAGGACTTTTTCAGTTGTACATGCTAGAGGTTTCAGCTGGCAGAAATTGTATCTTTTCTCAACAGATTTAAGTGGCTTAAGATGCCTTTTCCCATGGGAACGTTCTCCTTTTAATACAGTGGTTTTAAATGGTTATGTTATTATGGGATGTTTCATTTACTGTCCATGTTTCTGAATGTAACAGGATTTCTCCCATCCAATCAACTATTCTTTTGTACTTTTTCTACTGTATGTGTCCTGGGCTCCTCTTTTCATTAAGAGAAACCTCCTTGTAAGATTAATAATTGCCTTTAAATGATCTTCTAATCTGAACAAGAGTGCCATGGCAGAATCTAGGTGTCTGACCTGCCCCAACTGGGTCCCTTAGGAAGGAAAGACCCTCAGCTTCATCAGATATTTGCAAAAGGTGCCTCTGTTAGAAACCAATTCTGGGCTTCTCTGAGCTTCATCGCCTGTCATTTCCCCCCTCCCTGTTTCCCATCACGAACAAACATATTGTCCATTTGTCCACCCCCCATGCCCCTCCAGATGGCAGGAACTGGCAGGACCTGACACTGGGGCTAATTTGGCCTTCATTCTTGGGGATGTGACTTAGCTCCTCTCTGTCATTGTTTGATATAATCTAAATGGGTTTTCCAAAGGTCAGCGCCATTTAAGACCATCCCCAGATATCTGAAACGCTTGTAAATTGGATGCTCTCAATGGTCCCCTCGTCTTCAAAGCTTTTTAGCAGAAACAGGAGACTCTCTAAGACCAAAAAAGCTTTGTGAGATACGATCCAGATCCTCAGCATAGAGGAGGAGAAGTAGGGCCCAAGGATTGAGGAAGGTGTAAGCAGGAGAGGGTCAGATGAGTGGAGGTGCTACTTAAAGAGGGTGGAGGTCTAAATACAGCCCTGGGGGACTTTTCTGAAGCACATTTCATACAAATGCTGAATGAGAAAAAAATAACATCCTTTTCTACTGTATTCTCCACGTTCATCAATATGTCTTTCAAATGTAGGTTTAAAATCTACAAAGGCTTCATGCTGTGATTTTGTGCATACCATTTTGTTTTATTTAGAAGAATATTAGTCATAAATCAAAATTTACACCCAATGCATTATGCAAAGAACTGTCAATGCCTACCCCTACTTTTTGCTGCAACATGTGGACTTGACCATTCGCCTTGTCCTTCTCTGAAACTTGTGTGCAGTATTTGAGGGGCTCAAACTGGGCACAGTATTTGTGGTGGTGATGACCAGGAATTAGGGGACAGGATCAGTTGTGAATACGTACGGATGGCCTCTCCCTCTGTGGTCACTTGCAGAGTCCTGGATGCAGGGTCATGAAAGGACAGCAAGGAAAACACCCAATGTCCTAACTCACCCGAGAGGATATGAGATCTTTAGGGAAGCACCCAAAAGGGAACATGTTNTTTGGCAGCTCCCACAGTAAGGATGGCAGTTGGGTCCTTCAAAGCCTCCCCTGACCTGGCTGGCGGTTCCTCGGCAGGTGCAAGGGCCTTGGACCACGGGGGCCGGAAAGCAGGGCCTGCCTGGGTGGCTGGTGTGGAGGGAAATAGCTCCAGAGTCCCCATCTGTGGCTTCCTGGCCAAGAATAGCTTGGTTTGCCTACCCCTGGCCCAAAGTCACTTGCATAAGCTGTATGATGGAAACAACAGAACTTGATCACTTGGGGGACTAATTTGGTGGAAGAAAAAATGCATTCCCCTCCCACAACCTTTTGGAGGCGTTAAATAATAAGCACATTATATCAATGTGCCATATCACATTGTAAACTGTTATAATTGATATGAGCTTCTCAGGTAGGCAAGGAAAAGGTTAATCTTTGCAGTGGAAGGTTACTGTACTACCCGCATTACAATAATAAAATATTGTACCCCAGTCTTTCTGAAGGTTACTCCAGCTCTGGATTGGCTGTTTCCATCTCAAGTAGGATCACAGATTAAGGAAAGAGGCCACAATGCTTAAGATCTATGCCTTTCTTCAGAATGACACAGAATTAACGTCAAGGCTCTTTTACATCTACATGGGACCATCAATATTACTGAATGCACAACCCCTCTCAGGTCCACCATCGGGTCCTGCCATTCTTGGGAAGTGGGGGGGGGAGGCTTGCTGGCATTTTTGCTTGCTTTTTGCTTTGCTGTAACTGCTTGGTAATTTAGGCAGGGAGATATTGGTGGAGACAGAGCGGACTCTCTCCCAGTCGGTTTTTGCCAGACTTCAGGGGCGTCATTTCCTCAGGGTGAACTGCTATCTCCCGGCACCTCAGAGATTCTCAAAACAAGCTTTCAGCATCAGATTGGCTGCCGATGGACTTGGGGCTGGGCTTCGGGCTGGGCTTGGGGGTACCTCTGGGTGACCATTGGGGTAGTGAGTCAGCCTACCAAAGGGTGCCAGGTTCGTTTTACCTGCCGCAGGTAATCCTCAACTGAGAACCTTTGTTCACCATTGAAAAAAGGGACTTCTAGCCAGTCCTCGCAGCTACGACCATCACAACATCCTCACAGATCACAATCAAAATTTCAGGCACTTGGCAACCAGCCTGGATGTAGGACCCAGGATCACGTGATGGAGCACTGGACAATTTCTGTTGCAAAGTTAGACATTTGTTAAGTGAATTTTACCTCATTTTATGACCTTTCTTGCCACTGTTGCTAAGTGAATCCCTGCAGTTGTTAAGTCGGTAACGCAGTTGTTAAGTGACCCTGGTTTCCCCATTGACTTTGCTCGTCAGAAGGTCACACCTGGCGGCGCTCTTCCTCCTGTCCGAGGTTTTCATTGTTGTGAGCATTTCTGTTGAGGATTGGCAGCAGGGGTGGAGTGGGGGGGTGTTTGGTTTTTATTCCCCCGTCTGCTGGGTGGTTGCAGTAGGTTTTGGTCACTTCACAAGACCCTGGGACACTGTGACCATCATAAATATGAATCAGTTGCCAAGCATCTGAATGTAAATCACAAGACCCTGGAGATGCTGCAACATTCCAGCTGATTGGTGCTTCTTCTGGGCTCAGCGGAAGCGCCAGGATCAGCGCCGAGCTCAAGCTGGAACCTGGTGCTGATCCTGGCGCTTCCACTGAGCCCTGACAGCCCCGAAGAAGTGCTGATCCTGGCGCTTCCGCTGAGCCAACAGCCCTGCAGCTCCAGCCATCTCTCACTCAGGCTTGTGCGGTGCTGCCACCGGTTCAGCTCATTCCCTTCCCCCGCTACCACTTTTCTAGGATGGTCGCGTACCACCTGCCAGGTGCCAATGTACCACAGGTGGTACCCGTACCACTGGTTGAAAAGCCCTGCCCTATAGGGACGCTGCCCTTCTGGCGGGAGGGGGGACCCTGGGGGCTTTTCTGTGATGCATCCATTTTACTCTGTTCCTCTTTTCCTTTGATTATCTTTCTGGGGATGGGAGGGGGGAGGGATGAGGCTGGGACCATCTGTTTTGTCTCAGCTCCGGAGGATCCCAGCCTCTGAGAACAACTTCTTATCACCTTCTCAGTTCTGAGTTCTCGTAACACCTTTGCACCTCTGGATTGGCTCCCTGTAAACTGGGCAGTTGGGAGGGATTTTGAAATGTGGGTTTTAAGTTGTTTTCGCACAGAAATTTTAGATCCTGCCTGCTTTCTCTGCAATCACTATCTCTCAATAAAAGTTCCTTTTGAAATGACTCTTGATTCAAGAGTTCTGCTTTCTTGAGGGACTAGCTAAGGTAAGACCTTACAGGCAGCTCAAAACCACCTAATAATCCACATGGGAGAGAAACAGAAATGGCTATATGCAGCCAAATGTAGCCAGCAAACTCAGGGCAGCCCTGGATGACCTGCACAATGGTTTCTCTGGTACTAAGAACCTGTTTGTGGCAGAGTTAATTAGGATCCAATAAGGGACAGATGTGGATATTTACTCTTTATTGTCATTCACCATGTGAACGTATACTGTATTATCAGCCCAAACCTTCAAAGATATGCAGACTTGGGAACAGAACCATTTTACTATTTCTTTTACTATGATGGTTTAATGCCCTACCTTGTGAGACCTAATAGTTTAATTTGAATCACACAATCATCGGAACAATGTATCTATAAAACCCCTAAAATAGAGGGAGGATTAAAAGCATAAATACAAAACAATGATAAACAATATATAACTAAATGAAGCTAACAGTACAAAGCATTCTTAACTAACAATTTCTCATGACAGGTAACAGTACAGGAACAGTCGTCATCTGATGGATTTTGTGCCAAACCCGACGGCATTTTCTGTTGTGGAAGGATGAGCATCTGGTTCAGTGAGGTGGATCAACTGACCTCAAAGCAATCTCTATGGGAAGCTGACCAGTAATTTATTGACAGGCCAGAGCAGACCAGGCAGTGAGTTCTCCTGGTCAGAGGGCTGGACAGCTTCTCCTTGTAGGATCAGCCATCAACCGGGCAAGGTCTGACCGCATTCAAATCCCTTTGAGACCTCTCCAGTCTGCCGTAGGCAAAAGCCGCCACTCTGGGGAGATTCCTGTGGAATTGGCATAGGGCAGAGAAGTAGCTAGTTTAACTCTGCTTATGGGGCTGGTCTCTCAAGAGCTGAAAGAGGAACATAATTGGGCTAATCTGGCACCGACTCTTAGTTCTGGCTTTACCCTACTGCAATTCACTTCTAGTAAACTATACCTTTCTCAACAAATGGAGTTAAGGATCATTTTTACTTAGAAGCCCAATGTCAGGTCTGCCAGGTTGGCTTGGCACCTCACTGGCATCCTGCCCTGAAAGGCTGGTGTGGGAGGACGGATGGGCAATACATAAAGCTGTGTGTACCTGATGGGAAATAGGGAGGGGGGACTGACAGGCGATAAGGGCCAGAGCAGCCAGGTCCTGTTTGTGCCAGCATCCCAAGGCCAGGCGTCCTGAGAAAATCTGTGGATTACCCCAAAAGGTCTCAGCCTTCTCAAAACACTTTGGCTGGGAAAGGACTGGTCAAGGGGAGGGATGGGCTCTGTGAAACTCTTTCTGTCACCAGTAGCCAGCACGAGTTTGTTAAAAGCAGATCATGCCACATCGATCTAATTTCACGTGATTCTGATTTGATGCCTCCCCCCTTCCCTCCTCCCTCTCTGGCTGGGCAGAACGGGGGGGGGGGAGAAAAAACGTTTCCAAACAGGAAAGATTGGAACAGAATCTTTAAAGCAGTCTTTCTCAACCTTGACCATTTTAAGGCATGTGGACTTCAACTCCCAGAATTCCACAGCAGAGCATTGTTTGCTGTGGAATTCTGGGAGTTGAAGTCCACATGCCTTAAAATGGTCAAGGTTGAGAAAGACTGCTTTAAATCCTTAAAATCCATCCCGGCCTGGGACTCCATCCCCCCCTTCCCCCCCCCGTGTGCGAAGGGGCTCCGGGGGGGCGCAGAGGAGCGGGGGGAGGGGCAGGGATCGCCCCTGAGATGCGGGAGGGGCTGCCTGGGGGCCGCGGGGGGAGCCTGGCCGGAGTCCCCTAGGAGCCCCCCTCCTCCCTGCCAAAGAAAGGCCCCGGATGGGGAGCGAAGGAGGGAGGGGGAAAGGGGGAGCCCCAGGGGAGCCCCCAGCCTCTACCTGGATGCGGGGGGGGCGAGGGGGGAGGGAGACGAGACCCCAAAGGTCAAAGCGAAACTCTCGCCTCAACTACCCACCCAGGGTAGGCAGCCTGTCCCTATTGCGCAGGCGCCTTCTAGCTGATTCAAAGCAGGAGGCTGCAGATTGGTCGCTCGGGGGAGGACGGCGATTGGCAGGAGGACTCCTAGGGGCGGTCCCTCCAGAGGAACAGGCGGAGCTTATAGAGGAAAAGTCCGCACAGAGAAGTCCCGCCTCAACTTCCGGGATCAAACAGAACTGAGGCGCCGAATTGACTCTGCCGCGGACGGGCTCGGATCCAGGTGGGGCGCAAGGGATGCTGGGAGTGGCAGTCCGAGAGGCTCTCTGGCGGAGGGAGGGGGGGGGAGGCGAGGCCTGGTCTGGCGGGACGGGCGCTGGGAGGGAGGCCTGCCCGGAAAGTCCCACTGAGAGGCCGAGGCTTCGGCCTTCCTCCCCGGGCGGGCCTGGGATTCCCCTCCGGGGAAGGGACGAAGCCGTGACCGCCTCTCCTCCTCCCCCTTCGCCCCTGCAGGAGGACGGGCGAGCCCGGCGGAGGAAGGAAGGAAGGAAGGAAGGAAGGAAGGAAAGAAAGAAAGAAAGAAAGAAAGAAAGAAGAAAGGAAGGAAGGAAGGAAGGAAGGAAGGAAGGAAGGAAGGAGGCGCCGCCCTGTGGCGATCACTGGGGATCCCACTTGTCCCTTTTCTCCGGGATGAGGTGATGTACGTTGGATGAGACCAACGGACCTCGCTTTAGGTTAAGAAACACACGGACAACATGTTTCTTCAGGTGAGATGGCAGGCGAGCGCGAGAGCCCCGAAAAGCCTCTCTGCTTCTCTTTTTATTGGTCTATAAACGTCATTAGGGGGTGTACAAAAGCAGGAGGGGGAAAGGGTCTTCATTACCATATATGGAGCGAGAAACAAGAAACCAGGAGACCCTAAATCATTCTTTAGCTTACGTATCAGAAACCTAGGGTCTTCAAGGCAGGCTTTTCTAGGAAATG
>NW_015391034.1:53687-55686 GCF_001527695.2 Protobothrops mucrosquamatus
ATCGCTGGGGATCCCACTTGTCCCTTTTCTCCGGGATGAGGTGATGTACGTTGGATGAGACCAACGGACCTCGCTTTAGGTTAGGAAACACACGGACAACATGTTTCTTCAGGTGAGATGGCAGGCGAGCGCAAGAGCGAGAGCGAGAGCCCCGAAAAGCCTTTGTGCCTCTCTATTTATTGGTCAATAAACGTCATTAGGGGGTGTACAAAAGCAGGAGGGGGAAAGGGTCTTCATTACCATATATGGAGCGAGAAACAAGAAACCAGGAGACCCTAAATCATTCTTTAGCTTACGTATCAGAAACTTAGGGTCTTCAAGGCAGGCTTTTCTAGGAAATGGGACTCAAGTCAGGAAACGAAACCTAAGGCAGGCTTTGCAGGAGAAATGAAACTTAACAGAGGGGATGGGCTCATTGTATGGACAAGGAACAAATCCTACAGGCATTTCATAGGAAACGAAACCTATGTTAGAGATGAAACTTATAGCAGTGGAAAAGTACCCAGAGATATTGCAACAGTGGAAAGAGTTTCGGTCTGAAGGAAAACCTTTATGTACATCAAAGGATCCACACAGGAGAAAAACTGCATAAATGCCTGGAATGTGGAAAGAGCTTCGGTCTGAAGAAAAACCTTTATGTACATCAAAAGATCCACACAGGAGAAAAACAGTATAAATGCTTTGAGTGTGGAAAGAGTTTCAGTCGGAGGAGCCACCTTTATGTACATCAAAGGATCCACACAGGAGAAAAACTGCATAAATGCCTGGAGTGTGGAAAGAGTTTCAGTCAGAGGAGCAGCCTTTATAGACATCAAAAGATCCACACAGGAGAAAAACTGCATAAATGCCTGGAGTGTGGAAAGAGTTTCGGTCTGAAGGAAAACCTTTATGTACATCAAAGGATCCACACAGGAGAAAAACTGCATAAATGCCTGGAATGTGGAAAGAGCTTCGGTCTGAAGAAAAACCTTTATGTACATCAAAAGATCCACACAGGAGAAAAACAGTATAAATGCTTTGAGTGTGGAAAGAGTTTCAGTCAGAGCAGCAGCCTTTATAGACATCAAAGGATCCATACAGGAGAAAGCCACCTTTATGTACATCAAAGGATCCACACAGGAGAAAAACTGCATAAATGCCTGGAGTGTGGAAAGAGTTTCAGTCAGAGCAGCAGCCTTTATAGACATCAAAGGATCCATACAGGAGAAAAACCGTATAAATGCTTGGAGTGTGGAAAGAGCTTCGGTCTGAAGGGAAACCTTTATGTACATCAAAGGATCCACACAGGAGAAAAACTGCATAAATGTCTGCACTGTGGAAAAAGTTTCAGTCGGAGGGGAAACCTTTATGTACATCAAAGGATCCACACAGAAGAAAAACTGCATAAATGCCTGGAGTGTGGAAAGAGTTTCAGTCGGAGGAGCCACTTTTATGTACATCAAAAGATCCATACAGGAGAAAAACTGCATAAATGCCTGGAATGTGGAAAGAGCTTCAGTCTGAGGGGAAACCTTTATGTACATCAAAAGATCCACACAGGAGAAAAACCGTATAAATGCCTGGAGTGTGGAAAGAGTTTCAGTCAGAGGGGCACCCTTTATAGACATCAAAGGATCCACACTTGAGAGAAACCACATAAATGCCTGGAGTGTGGAAAGAGCTTCAGATATAAGAGCAACCTTTATGTACATCAAAGAATCCACTCAGGAGAGAAACCATATAAATGCCTCCAGTGTGGAAAGAGCTTTACTGAAAGTGGAAATCTCCGTAAACATCAAAGAATTCACACAGGACAAACTATGAATGCCTGGAATATGGAAGGAGCTTCAATAAGGCAGGAACTACGTATAATCAAAGGATCCACACAGGAGAAAAACCGTATGTCTGGAGTTTGGAAGGTGTGAACACTTACACTTCCTTGTCAACTCATCCTTTGCGTGCCAACATGAGTGTGTAATGTATTCACATCTTATTGTTCCCTTTATTGCTACTCTCTGTT
>NW_015391034.1:57480-68281 GCF_001527695.2 Protobothrops mucrosquamatus
CTTTTTCAATTGTACATGCTAGAGGTTTCAGCTGGCCAAAAATTGTATCTTTTCTCAATAGATTTAAGTGGCTCATGATGCTCAAGATGTCTTTTTCCATGCAAATGTTCTCCTTTTAATACAGTGGTTTTAAAAGGTTATGTTATTATGGGATGTTTAACTTACTGTCCATGTTTCTGAATGTAACAGGATTTCTTCCTCCAATCAACTATTCTTTTGTACTTTTTCTACTGTATGTGTCCTGGGCTCTTCTTTTCATTAAGAGAAACCTCCTTGTAAGATTAATAATTGCCTTTAAATGATCTTCTAATTTGAACAAGTGTGCCCGGCAGAATCTAGGTGTCTGACCTGCCCCAACTGGGTCCCTTAGGAAGGAAAGACCCTCAACTTCATCGGATTGGAGCAAAAAGTGCCTCTGCTAGAAACCAATTCTGGGCTTCTCTGAGCTTCATCGCCTGTCATTTCCCCCCCCCCCCTGTTTCCCATCACGTACAAACATATTGTCCATTTGTCCACCCCCACCCCCCATGCCCCTCCAGATGGCAGGAACTGACACTGGGGCTAATTTGGCCTTCATTGTTGGGGATGTGACTGAGCTCCTCCCTGTCATTGTTTGATAGAATCTAAATGGGTTTTCCAAAGGTCAGCGCCATCTAAGACCATCCCCAGATATCTGAAACTCTTGTACATCGGATGCTCTCAATGGTCCCCCCGTCTTCAAAGCTTCTTAGCAGAAACAGGAGACTCTCTTAAGACCAACAAAGCTCTGTGAGATACGATCCAGATCCTCAGCATAGAGGAGGAGAAATAGGGCCCAGGGACTGAGGCAGGTGTAAGCAGGAGACAGTCAGATGAGCTGTCGAGGAGTGGAAGTGCTACTTAAAGAGGGTGGAGGTCTAAATACAGCCCTGGGGGACTTTTCTGAAGCACATTTCATACAAATGCTGAATGAGAAAAAATAACATCCCTTTGTACTGCGTTCTCCACGTTCATCAGGATTTCTCTCAAATGTAGGTTTAAAAGCTACAAAGGCTTCATGCTGTGATTTTGTGCAAACCAATTTGTTTTATTTAGAGAAATGTTAGTCATAAATCAAAATTTACACCCAGTGCATTATGCAAAGAACTGTCAATGCTGTTTAATTGCATCAGTTTCAACTGATTTCCCAGTAGATTGAGATTTGATAAAAAGGTACCCCTGCTTTTTGCTGCAACAGGTGGACGCGACCATTCGCCTGGTCCTTCTCTGAAACTTGTGTACAGTATTTGAGGGGCTCAAACTGGACACAGTATTTGTGGTGGTGATGACCAGGAATTAGGGGACAGGATCAATTGTGAATACGTACGGATGGCCTCTCCCTCTGTGGTCACTTGCAGAGTCCTGGATGCAGGGTCATGAAAGGACAGCAAGGAAAACACCCAATGTCCTAACTCACCCGAGATGAGCAGATCTCGAGATCCAACAGATGGCGCAAAATCCTGTCCTTTCCTGCCCCCTGATGGCCATTAGTGGAGCTGCTGCTCTGATCTAACTCCATCTCGAGAACCCAGAAGGCTTTGGCAGCTCCCACAGTAAGGATGGCAGTTGGGTCCTTCAAAGCCTCCCCTGACCTCGCTGGCGGTTCCTCGGCAGGTGCAAGGGCCCTTGGACCACGGGGGCCGGAAAGCAGGGGCTGGCTGGGTGGCTGGTGTGGGAGAAATAGCTCCAGAGTCCCCATCTGTGGCTTCCTGGCCAAGAATAGCTTGGTTTGCCTAAAGCAAACCTTGGCTCTTTTATAACTCGTGGACTTCAACTCCCAGAATTCCTGAGTCAGCTATGCTGAAGTCCACGAGTCATAAAAGAGCCAAGGTTGCCTACCCCTGGCCCAAAGTCACTCGCATAAGCTGTATGATATGCCTAGGCAGAAAAGACGTTTTCAGTGCCAGAGAAATGGTGTTCTCCAATTGCCGCTCTCTTCTATCAAGTGCCAGGTGAGAGCCGTACTTGGAACACTGGGGGTGTGTTCCTGGCCCTGAGGGTTTTTTTTCTCTTCATATCGACAAATGCAAGAGTGCTCTCCACACACTCACATTCACACACCCAGCTGGATGCCCTGGGATGCCAGGTGAGAGCCGTACATGGAACACTGGGGGTGTGTTCCGGCCCCCTGCGTTTTTTTTTCTTTTTTCATCTAGACAAATGCAAGAGTGCTCTCTTCTCCCCCCATATCCTCCACTGGAAGCCCCCGGAAAAGTTCCTTCTTTACCCAGGACACCAGTTCCACCAACCTGCTCTGGAGCCTCCGAGCAACAGCCTGGCTGACCTGACCAAGCTTCCAGATTCACAGCTCTGGTGCCTTCCAAGTTGCCTGATCAAAGGAAGGAGCTGATTTTCCATGAATCAGGCAGGAGCAGGAAGGAGCCCCAGTCCCACCTGGTGAAGGTCGCTTTAAGAGGGAAAGAGGAAAAAAAAGGAAGCGGCAAGGACTGGGCCTTTGAGAACGAAGTCTTCCAGGAGGCATCAGCCAAGTGTCAACAATGGGTGGGTTCTGAGATACTTTCTGAAATGGGTTCAGAGGCTGCCATTTCCCCTCATGGGGATCTTGGGGTGAGGCTGTTTCCAAGGGCAGACCCAGCAGCAAATAATTAAACATTGCAATGTCACTTCCTAATGCCAGATGCAAGAATATAAATCACATGATTTTTGCTCAGATGCACAGTTCTTCACCTCACCCCTCTGTCCCCCTGGGGATACACAAAACACATCGTACCTGCAGGAGGTAGAATTCAGATGGCAAAACTATCAAAAGGACTAATTTGCTGGAAGGAAAAATGCATTCCCCTCCCACAACCTTTTGGAGGCATTAAATAATAAGCACATTATATCAATGTGCCATATCAAATAAAATAAAATAAGTAAACTGTGATAATTGATAAGAGCTCCTCAGATAGGCAAGGAAAAAGTTAATCTTTGCACTGGGGGGTTTTTACTGTATTTGCCCCCATTACAATAATAAAATATTGTACCCCAATCTTTCTGAAGGTTACTCCAGCTCTGGATTGGCTGTTTCCATCTCAAGTAGGATCACAGATTAAGGAAAGAGGCCACAATGCTTAAGATCTATGCCTTTCTTCAGAATGACACAGAATTAACGTCAGGGCTCTTTTGGATCTAGATGGGACCATCAATATTACTGAATGCACAAGCCCTCTCAGGTCCACCATCGTGTCCTGCCATTCTTGGGAAGTGGGGCGGGGAGGCTTGCTGGCATTTTTGCTTGCTTTTTGCTTTGCTGTAACTGCTTGGTAATTTAGGCAGGGAGATATTGGTGGAGACAGAGCGGACTCTCTCCCAGTCGGTTTTTGCCAGACTTCAAGGCCGTCATTTCCTCAGGGTGAACTGCTATCTCCCAGCACCTCAGAGATTCTCAAAACAATCTTTCAGCATCACATTGGCTGCCGTGGACTGGGCTTGGACTTGGGGCTGGGCTTGGGGGTACCTCTGGGTGACCATTGGGGTAGTGAGCCAGCCTACCAAAGGGTGCCAGGTTCGTTTTACCTGCCGCAGGTAATCCTCGACTGAGAACCATTGTTCACCATTGAAAAAAGGGACTTCTAGCCAGTCCTCACAGCTACGACCATCACAACATCCTTACAGGTAACATAATCAAAATTTCAGGCACTTGGCAACTGGCGTGGATGTAGGACCCAGGGTCACGTGATCAACCAGTGGTCGATTTCTGTTGCAAAGTTAGACATTTGTTAAGTGAATTTTGCCCCATTTTACGACCTTCCTTGCCACTGTTGCTAAGTGAATCCCTGCAGTCGTTAAGTCGGTAACGCAGTTGTTAAGCGACCCTGGCTTCCCCATTGACTTTGCTCGTCAGAAGGTCAGAAAAGCCGATCACGTGACCCTCCCCAGGCACTGCGACCGTCATAAATATGAAACAGTTGCCAGGCATTGCCAGGCATTGCAATTTTTGATCACGTAACCATGGGGATGCTGCAACGGTCCTAAGTGTGAAAAATGGTCATAATCCTTTTTTTCAGTCTTGTTGTAACTTTGAACGGTCACTAAATGAACTGTCGTAAGTCGAGGACTACCTGTATTATGCCTATAATTTTCACAGTCACCCAGAGATGACTGTGCCTTGTCCTCCCGCAATCTCTGTTGCTCCGTAAAAGTCCTTTTGATGCAACTGGATGGATTCAGAGTCTTCCTTTGCTGAGGGACCAGCTGAGGCAGTTCCTTACAAGCCCAAAGCAGAAGCCCACCAAAAGAATCAGTCCTTGTGCCTTTAAGCCCTCCATGGACAGGCTTATGAAGTCAAAGGGTCTAGTGAGCTTCAGAGAATAATGAATAGCAGTTCTTCCACTGCTTAGTAAACTCAGCCCTTCTCTTTGCTCGGAAGTTTTGATAAGAATATTAGGCGTATTCTACCAAATAACAGGTGCTAGCCAGGGCCATGCAAGCATGCATTACAGTTATACAACCTCACACTTTAATAAAAGCAGAACACAACACAGAAGCCAATAAAGAACCTTCCAGCTGCTCCAAATGCAGCATATTCCCACTTTAAATTTGTGTTATGTATGCGTACACTTTGAGAGCAAGCAATTAATTTCATTTTTAATGTGTGCCATTGTACCCACAGTAAAAAATGACAATAAAGGTTATTTCTCTCTCTCTCTCCTGTTCTGTTAGCTGATAATAGAACTTCCTGCCTACATCTAAAAATACCTGGAGAAGGTCACTGGGCTCCAACATCAGGCTACCTCAGGTATTTAGTGCAAAAACAAGAAAATTAAAGTTATTTCAAATCTTATAAAAGTTGGGTGACATAAAAAAGCCTATTAAATTTGGTGAGGTGGATGATATATGAATTTAAAAACCTAATAAATTGCCACTGTGTCACAGCGTGGGAGAAGCTGGCTGGACACTGAGAGAGCAGCAGGAGCAGGAACCCCTCCAGCCTTTGGGGGGGGCGTAGGAAGCACGGAGAGCCCCCCAAGGCCGAGGGTCTCGGGCCAGGCTCCCCGGGGAGAAAGGGGCGCATGGGGGGGAGAAAAGCTGGGCGTTTCTGGAGGCTTAGACCTCAGGACGTCGAGAGGTCAGAGAGGCCCAAATATTAAGGGGGGGTCCTTGAGGGGATTCCCCCCCGCTGCAGTCTGGCAAAGGGGTCCCGGGGAAGGGAGCGGGATTTGGGGGGCCCAGGCGGCGCAGAGAGGAGGGCCCCTCGGCCCGGCTGTTTGGGAGCCGCGGGGGGAGCCTGGCCGGAGCCCCCCAGGAGGGGGAAGGGAGGAAGCGCCCCTCCCGGCTCCCCCTGCCCCGCGAAGAGAGAGACCCCCCAGAGGGGGAGGGAAGGGGGGCAGAGACGCAGCCCCGGAACGGCCCCTCAGCTCCGCCTGCCTGGATGCGGGGGGGGAGACGGGACCTGGGGAAAGGCCTGGGGAACTCCCCGCCTCACCGCCTCGCAGGATGAAGGCTCCCCTCACTACTGCGCAGGCGCCCTCTGGCTGAGGGAGGGAGGGAGGGAAGGAGGACGCCGATTGGCAGAACTTCTGTCAAGTTCTTTTGGGATCCTGAGCTTGTCTTCCGGGGTGTTGGCTGTTCCTGCCATAGAGACCTGCAAGGTCTCCGGCAAAAGCGGAAGATAAATTCCATTCTCTCTCCTCCCCCCCTCCGTCTCCCCCTCTGTCCTTTCTCCACCCATCACTTGCGCCTGGGCTGTTCTGAGAACAATCTGTTTCCCTGGGCGACCTGGGGTGGTCTCCGTCTTCCAGGTGACCCTCTTGCACCCCGGCGTCTCCTCCCCCCACCTTCCCTCCCCCTCCCATGACTGCTGCCTGGTGCCTAAAAGGGGGAGGAGCCAGAGGTCACAGGGCGTCCTATCCCAGTCCGAAGCACCTGAGGTCAGAGGCCCCCAACCTTGGCAAGAGTGTGGCTGGCTGAGGAATTCTGGGAGTTGAAGTCCAGAAGCCTTAGAGCCCCCAAGGCTGGAGACCCTCAATGGTCCTGGGGGCGTTTCTGGGCCCCCTACCCCCTCCCTCTCTGGCTGGGCAGAACGGGGGGGGAGAAAAACGTTTCCAAACAGAAAAGATTGGAACAGAAATCCTTCAAATCCAGCCCGGCCTGGGACTCCATCGCCCCCCTTTCCCCCCCCAGTGCGAGGAGGGGCTACGGGGGGGCCGCAGAGGAGCAGAGGGGGGGCAGAAGCTCTGAGGAGTGAGACTCAGGAGCCCTGAGACGCGGGAGGGGCTGCCTGGGGGCCGCGGGGGGGCCTGGGCGGCCTGATGGATGCGGGGCTGGGGGGGGAGGAAGATGGGACCCCTCGCCTCAACTCCGCGCCAGGAGGAAAATCCCCCCCAGCACCGCGCAGGCGCCAACTGGCTGGCTGAGGAAGGAGGACGCCAATTGGTCGCTCGGGGGAGAGCGGCGATTGGCAGGAGGACTCTTCAGGGCGGGCCCTCCAGAGGAACAGGCGGAGCTTCTACAGGAAACGGCACTGGGAGTCGCAGTCCGAGAAGCTCTCTAGCAGAGAGGGGAGGGAGGGGGAGCCCGAGGCCTGGACTGGCGGGACGGGCACTGGGAGGGAGGCCGGCTCCGTCTCGTTCTGGCCCGGGAAATGTCGATGAGAGGCGGAGGCTTTGGCCTTCCTACCCAGATGGGTGGGCGAGCCTGGGACTCCCCTCCAGGGAAGTGACCCGCCTCTCCTCCTCCCCCTTCGCCCCTGCAGGTGGACAGACGAGCCCGGCAGAGGAAGGAAGGAAGGAAGGAAGCGCCGCCCGAGAGGAGAGGAGGCCCCGCGGAGCAGCCCCGGGAGGAGACGGCGGGGGAGGCCCTGCAGGGATGAGCCGAAGGGGACTCCAAGAAAGGAGGCCGCCTGGAGGGAGAAGCGGGGAGCAGGAAATGGGCGGAGACCCCGAGACGGGCCTGGAGGGCGGAGGGTCCTTCAGAAGAGGCGGAAGACTCCGGAATCCCCAGAGAATCCAGGAGGGAGGAGAGAAATATCAGTGCCCGGAATGTGGAAGATCCTTCAAAACAAAAGGAAATCTTGAAAAGCATCTAAGAATCCACACTGGAGAAAAACCGTATGAATGCCTCGAGTGTGGAAAGAGCTTCAGTTTGAGCGGAAGCCTTTATGTACATCAAAGGATCCACTCAGGAGAGAAACCGCATAAATGCCCGGAATGTCAAAAATCCTTCAGAAGAAATGACCATCTTAAAAAGCATCTAAGAATCCACACTGGAGAGAAACTGCATAAATGCCTGGAGTGTGGAAAGAGTTTCAGTCAGAGAAGCAGCCTTTATACCCATCAAAGGATCCACACAGGAGAAAAACCACATAAATGCCCGGAATGTGGAAAGAGCTTCAGTCAGAGGGGACACCTTTATACACATGAAACAATTCACACTGGAGAGAAACCTCATAAATGCCTGGAGTGTCATCAAAGGATCCACACTGGAGAAAAAACATACAAATGCTTAGAATGTGGAGAGAGCTTTACTTTGAGTGGACACCTACATTGACATCAAAGAATCCACACTGGAGAAAAACCATATAAATGCCTGGAGTGTGGAAAGAGCTTCAGCAGGAGTGAAACTCTATATAGTCATCAAAGGATCCATACTGGAGAAAAACCATACAAATGCCTGGAGTGTGGAAAGAGCTTCAGCAGGAGTGAAACTCTATATAGTCATCAAAGAATCCACACTGGAGAAAAACCTCATAAATGCCTGGAGTGTGGAAAGAGCTTTAGTGAGAGAAGAACGCTATATAGTCATCAAAGGATCCACCCTGGAGAAAAAACATACAAATGCCTGGAGTGTGGAAAGAGCTTTACTGTCGGTGAACAGCTCCATAATCATCAAAGTATCCACACAGGAGAAAAATCATATAAATGCCTTAAAAGTGGAGAATTCTTCACAACAAGCAGCAATTGCAGAAGTTGTCAAAGAATGCACCTGGGAGAAAACCCCTAAAAGTTCATGGAGTGTTTTAGTCAAAATAGGTCTCAATAAAAATTATAAACTTTACACTCAAACTCTACACTATAAATGCACAGAGTGTACTGACTCCTTCAGAACAAATGGCAGTGTCAGGTCGACATAGATCCCTATTGGGATGCTGCCATTCTGGCGGGAGGGGGGAAATCTCAGGCGGGGGGAGCGTTCTGTGATGTATCCATTTTACTTTGTTCCTCTTTTGGTTTGATGTATCTTCCTGGGAATGGAAGAAGGGAGGGATGGGAGAAGGATGAGCCTGGGACCATCTGTTTTGTCTCAGCTCCAGAGGATCGCAACGCCTGAGAACAACTTATCACCTCAGTTCGGAGTTCTCATAACACCTTTGCACCTCTGGATTGGCTCCCTGTGTACTGGGCAGTTGAGAGGGGTTTTGAAAAGTGGGTTTTAAGCTGTTGTTTTCGCACGGGAATTTTAGATCCTGCCTGCTTTCTCTGCAATCTCTATCTCTCAATAAACGTTCCTTTTGAAATACTACCTCATTCAAGAGTTCTGCTTTCTTGAGGGATTAGCTGAGGCAAGACCTTACAGGCAGCTCAAAAACCACCTAATAAACCACGTGGGAGAGAAACAGAAATGGATTAATTGTGGCTAATATACCGCCAAATGTGGCCAGCAAACTCTGTGCAGCCCCAGATGACATGCACAACGGTTTATCTAGTGCGAAGAACCTCCTCCAGTTTTTATCACAGACCTAATTATGAGCCAACAAGGCAGAGATGTGGATACTTACTCTTTATTGCCATTCTGTCAACGCTGCTAACATCGGATGTTCTCGCTTTGATCATATATGAAGATGCAGCCATTTTCCCCTTAACTTGTGTGTTACTTTTAGAGTTAGAATTAGATGATTCCTGGGGGGAAGGAGGAAGAATGTGTATGGGAATTAGTTAGACGTAACAAAATCGTCGTAGAATGTTTTTCAAGGTTGTTTGAAATAAGAGATAAGAAATTGGTTGGAGGAACTGGAGGGAAGGTCTGCATTTCAAACTAATTGGAGAATGTGATTTATGACTGTTAATTAGAGGAGGGAATTGTGCTTTGATACTATGTGTTTAGGGGAGGAGAATTTGTGGCATTTTAGCCTTGCCACATTAGGGTGGGTCACTCATGAATCCTGGCAAGCGACGACAAGCCAGAAAAGGAAGAGACATGCAGGAATTTCCTCGAGGTGAGTGGACACAGAGTGTGCTCTGAGTCACCTTTTTATTTCGTACATACATGAGGAAGTGCAGGTGTCAATCCATAGTTGGTTACATTTAGTTGCAGGGTAGAATAAGTCCTATGTAGCGTCTTTAACATATGATTGGTTGTAGCTTTCTATAGGATGTGGTTAGTGCAAAGCAATTGCAAGCCTATTGTGGTTTATTTGCTCATCTACTTGCCTTGTTGCTTATGGCAGTTGCTTAGCTAGCTTCCTGTTAACCGTTATTTTCTCAGAGGATGTGGTTGCCTCACTTACTGTCCTAGGCTTTTAGTACGCAAGCTGGCCTCTGGCCTAGTCTTGCTATAGAAGCCTGAACTATAAAAATCCCAACATCTCCTCTCTTTTTATTTATTAAAAGATGGTTGACTCTTCTTCTTGGGCGACCGGCCTGTCCTCCCTCCCCTCGGGCTCATGCTGTTCTTCCTCCTGCTCATCCATTGGCAACAGTGACTGTGTGATGAGGGTCTCTGCTTTGCTGTCTGAGCAAAATTGAGGATGTGAGTCCTTTATGGATTCTAGGTCATCCGTGGGGAGAGGAACGTATCCATGCCGTTCCCAGAGTGACATTACCTGAGCTGTTGCACGTTTTTCTGCTAGCAGTGACAAGCTATTTGATAATACACAAGACAAAATTAAGCATCCTAAAGCAATCATACCAATGAGCGCAACAATGGCTTGCAGGCCTGGCAATTTTGGAAACCATGACCCAAAAAGAGAATGCATGTCAAATCCCTTCCGTGTTTGGACAGGGACATGGGCTAGGCAGACCATTTTTTCACTGACTTCAGCAATCACTTTGCCTGAGTCATCAATTTCAATACAACAATTTGACAAATTAAATTTCCCACAGACAATTAAATTTCCCACATACCAAATTTCCCACATACCAAATTTCCCACATACCCCCCCTTCTTTGGCTAACAAATAATCTAAAGCTAGGCGGTTTTGCATAATATAGGTTCTGGATTTGACACTTTGAGAAGCTAAATGTTTCATGGCAAGGACAGTTTCATTGGTTGTGATTAGGATGAAAAATAAACCAAGGTGCTGGTAATTTTGGTGTCTTCTTTGGTGACTTTAAGACATGGTGAGCAGTTTCCTTCAACTGGGGGGGCAGCTTGTTTGATCCGAGGCCGGATACGGTGTCACACCCCTCTGGTAGATTGAAGGGGGATGTCTAGCCATCTGTGGAGTTCCTCCCCAGGCCTTGGGGAAGTCACGGCTGATGAGTCAGAGTTCTGTGATTCCCTCTTCAGGGTAGTAGATGTCATATTCAGGGATGTAATAAGGATCGATGTGGTCAATACAAAAATCTTGCACTCCAGGGTAGGCATAATGTTGCAGGGCACAGGCGTTGCACCAAAAACAGCACTGACAGCTGCACTGGCAGATGCAGTGGTCACACATCTACTCTGGTGGCTGTTGCTTCAGATGGGGTTTCTGTGGGTGGCGTGATGGGAGGTGGTGCAAAGTAGGGCCGGACGCAGCGACCAGGGACCCACAAGACTTTTTCAGGCAGTTGGACTGCTGCGTAGCCTCTTCCCCAAGTGATGAGGTCAGCAGGCCCTTTCCAGGTAGGATCAGGGAGTA
>NW_015391034.1:69189-72406 GCF_001527695.2 Protobothrops mucrosquamatus
GTAGGCTCAAATGAGGAAAAGCTGGGGCAAAATAAGATTACAACATTGTACGCCTTAAATAAAAATAGGGAGAATGCAACTGTATTTTTTCTGGGGCAACTTGCATTCCATAAAGACTTAAATCATGTTGTATTTCTGAAAGCCAATTAGATTGTGTCTTTGGTGTTCCAATTTCGCAATTCTAGGCAGAGGAAAAAAAAATTTCAAACAAAAAAGCTCCCCCCCTCTGTTTCCTGTCTCTCTCTCGCTTGTAAAGCAACACAGCCAGCCGGAAAGAGAGGGGGGTGGGAATCTCATCACCAAAAATTAGGTTTCTCTCCTTCATATGAATTCTCCGTAAAACTCTTCTCATGCAAACACTTACAATTACTTTTCAATTACTTTTACAATAACAAAATCTATCATTCATTATTTCTTTCGCAGCCTGGGAGAAAATGGGTGGGGGGTAGGGTTTGAGGGCTAACACACACTTATATATCAGCAAATAAACTCATCCACTTTCATTCTAACTGCTTTCATAAATAATTCCACATACAAATATTTCATTTCAAACTTTCTCCAGGCAAACCATGCATTCTTAAATAGGCCTTTTTGTATTGTTGTTATCAGAGAGGGTTTTGACCCTCTTCCTAGTCTTGGAAATAACACAAAACAACATAGACAAACATAAATACAGAAATACTGTTAAAACAACATTTATTGAAACGTATGACTTGTCCTGCAAAAAGCGAGAAAAATCAAGAGATGATTTCAACCAAACATGGTTTTATAGGGCCCTTTCATCTCCTATTTTTCTCACCATTCCAAGTCCAAGCATAGTGTTCTGGGTGGCCACACATACACAAAACACATTATATATATGAACAGAATACAATACATGTCAACACACAGCACCATCAGACATTGTCTGACAGGGTTAAACTTAGCAGTTACATGAAGTTTCAAAACATTCCTATTTGTTCAAAATGCATTGTAGAGGAGTGCATTTTGAGTTAATTTATGTCTTTAAATTACTCTGAAAATTCCCCTTATTGTTGTTTCTATTTCAAAATAGTTTCTCTAATATTTTCTGTGTGGGGGTGTAGGGAATTTTGTCCATGCACTTAATTTAAAACTCCCCTTTTCTGGGTACGATGGAAAGTGTTGCCAAATGTATGTCAGAAGGCCAATTAGATCATTGCTTTACAATCGAGGGAGTGATTTACCCCCGTTTGAAGCAAAAAATTTTAGAAGATTCGGTTAGTTCTCTCAGTTCCTTCAGGTGCGCAGCCTGTTATTTTCCTTTCTGTTGAGAGAGCTTTCCTCCCATACTCACGAGTATCCAGCCGTGTTTCAGACGGGACGAGTGCACAGCCTCCCTCAGGCGAGTGGGTATGGGTGGTCCGAGACGCATCTCTGGGTAAGCAACGACCTCCACAGACATCACGTCGGGGTCACCAAAATGTGGCATTTTAGCCTTGCCACATTAGGGTGGGTCACTCATGAATCCTGGCAAGCGACGACAAGCCAGAAAAGGAAGAGACATGCAGGAATTTCCTCGAGGTGAGTGGACACAGAGTGTGCTCTGAGTCACCTTTTTATTTCGTACATACATGAGGACGTGCAGGTGTCAATACATAATTGGTTACATTTAGTTGCAGGGTAGAATAAGTCCTATGTAGCGTCTTTAACATATGATTGGTTGTAGCTTTCTATAGGATGTGGTTAGTGCAAAGCAATTGCAAGCCTATTGTGGTTTATTTGCTCATCTACTTGCCTCATTGCTTATGGCAGTTGCTTAGCTAGCTTCCTGTTAACCGTTATTTTCTCAGAGGATGTGTTACCTCACTTACTGTCCTAGGCTTTTAGTACGCAAGCTGGCCTCTGGCCTAGTCTTGCTATAGAAGCCTGAACTATAAAAATCCCAACAAGAATTCAGATTTTGGCTTTGACCATGCTACTCGAATAAAGATTTTTTTAAGGTAAACAATGCCTCGAAGTTCTTTGAAGACTTTCATCTGTCGGAACCATGACATATTCAACCTGTGAATGTATACAGTATTATCAGCCCAAACATTCTAGGATATGCAGACTTGGGAACAGAACCATTTTACTATTTCTTTTATTATTATGGTTTAATTCTTGTAGGATCAGCCATCAACAGGGCAAGGTCTGACCGCATTCGAATGCCTTTGAGACATCTCCAGTCTGCTGTAGGCAAAAGCTACCACTCTGGGGAGATTCCTGTGGAATTGGCATAGAGCAGAGAAGGAGGTAGTTTATCTCTGCTTATGGGGCTGGTCTCTCAGAGCTGAAAGAGGAACATAATTGGGCTAATCTGGCACCGACTCTCAGTTCTGGCTTTACCCTACTGCAATTCACTTCTAGTAAACTATACCTTTCTCAACAAATGGAGTTAAGGATTGTTTTTACTTAGAAGCCCAATGTCAGGTCTGCCAGGTTGGCTTGGCACCTCACTGGCATCCTGCCCTCAAAGGCTGGTGTGGGAGGACGGATGGCAAATAGAGCAGCCAGGTCCTGTTTGTGCCAGCATCCCAAGGCCAGGCGTCCTGAGAAAATCTGTGGATTACCCCAAAACATCTCAGCCTTCTCAAAACACTTTGGCTGGAAAAGGACTGGTCAAGGGGAGGGATGGGCTCTGTGAAAATCTTTCTGTAACCAGTAGCCAGCACGAGTTTTTTAAAAGCAGATCATGCCACACCGATCTTATTTCACGTGATTTTGATTTGATGCCTCGGTTTATACAACCAAAGATTGTACTAGCTTTTTTGGCTGCTGCTGCTGCACACTGCTGGCTCATATTTAAGTGATTGTCACAAGGGGGAGCATTTTGTAAATCTAGGTTTTGCACCCCACCCCTCGCCCTCATTCCCTTACTGTCCCCTACCCAAACACACCCTCTCCTCCCTTTGACCTCCCCCTCACTCTCCCCTCCCTCACTATCCCCCTTCTACCTGTGGATCATGGTCCATCTCTCATCCCCCACCCTCGCCCCTAACCATCCACATCCTCCCCTTCCCCCCCTTCAATGTCCCTCCCCCTTCCTACCCTCCCTCAACCCCCCCAGATCTCCTCATGGTCCATCACCCCATTCCTATTCCGCTCCTGCTTTTTCCTCTTCCCCCTCCCATCGTGTTCCCTCCCCTCCCCAGATGCTCCTCCCCCTCCCTCTTCCCCTCCACATCCCACTCCTCTCCATCATTTTCACCTTTCCTTT
>NW_015391034.1:74130-82557 GCF_001527695.2 Protobothrops mucrosquamatus
CTGAACTTGAGAGAAATTTTGACCTTTGCAAAGGGGCTCATTTGCCCACTTGAAAGTACGAATCTCCAAATAACTCAGAGAAAGAAAAGAGCATTTATTAAGGGGGATCAAGTATTTCTATAGGATACAGAAGAAATGATATATTTAGTATATGTGACACTTTAGTAAGCCAAAGATCAAACAATAAGAGAGGTTGATTACATGTGAGACTTGAACAGCAGAAAACATGGAGTCTAGATAACATTCCACAAGGGGCAAATTTATGGGTTACATTATAGTCTTTCCCAGATGGAAAGTTTCCTTAGAACTTGTAAGTGATTCAAGTGTTTAGGGATGAAAAGACAGGTTCTCCCATTCCAAAAAATGGCCTTGAAAAGAAAAAAAAACCCCTTGTTTTGCAGAAGTTAAAAAGTAGCCTAACCACGATTTTAAGACTGATAATATCACCTTTTGAATGCTAATAATGAAGCCTAAAATTTTAGGCAACAAATCTATTTATTTGGGCAGAATATATTCTATGAACCTGTGAATATTTCTTCTTGATTTTTTCATTTCCTTTTTTATTTTTTCCATACGGATGAAATTATTATTAAATACTTGGTTAATTCTTTAATAATATATATTCCTAGACATTCAAAGCGCTTCCTTTTTATGGATGTATTGAGACTATTAGCTATCTCACTTTTAATTTTAAGGAAGGGTACTATAGAAAATGAGTTGTGTCTTTTGAAAAATTACTGTTAACCTTGATATTTCTGCAAATTCTTCTGAGTCTAATTGAATTTAGCTGTATTAGCAAAATGTACAAATTACATTTATTTTATATCCCACCTTTTATTATTTTTAGAAATGTGGTGGCAAAAATTTCAAACACACCTTCTGCCTCCTAATTTCCCCACAATAAGAATCCTGTGAGCTGGGTTGGGCTGAGAGAGAATTACTGGCCCAGAGTCAACCAGATGGGTTTTGTGGACAAGGTGGGACATGAACTCATGATCCCCCACTTTCAATCCTGATGCCTTAACAACTACACCAACTTCTGCAAACAAATTAGTCCTTGGGTTAAAAATGAGTTCCATTCCTAACTCAGAAAATCAGTCAATCGGAATAGATCTGGAAGAGACCTTAGAGGTCACCTAGTCCAGCCCACTGCTCAAGCAGGAGATCTGTGGCGTTTTCAGGCTTGCCACATTAGGGTGGGGTCACTCATGAATCTTGACCGACAAGAGAAGACAACACACGGCTATCCTCTGGACAAGTGAACCGTAGGGCGTATCCCGTGTTCCTCTTTTATTTGGCACATACATGAGGAAGTGTGCAGGTGTCAATATAATTGGTTACATATATAGGAAATAAGTACATGCTATCATATAATTGGCTACATACTTATTTATATTTAAACTTCTATGCCGCCCTTCTCCCCAGAGGGACTCAGGGCGGCTCACAGCATGTTAAAAAACAACACAAAAAACATTTCCCCTATAAAACCAATTAAAAAGCAAATATATTAATAGCTGTGTCATATTTAAAATCTTTGAAAANCCGGTCCAGAAAAGGGCGCAACTGGTAGATCAGGCGAACCTGATAAAACGCCCCCCTGGTCACGGCCGACAAATGGTCTTCCAGTGTCAGCCGTGGATCCAGGAGGACACCCAAGTTGCGTGCCCTCTCTGAGGGGGCCAGAGTCTCGCCCCCTATAGTCAGCGATGGAGTCAGCTGACTATGCCGGGGCGCCGGCAACTTGTTGCAGGGCAGAAAACTAAATATGTTAACATAATTGGCTGAAGCTTTCTATAGGATGTGGTTTTCTCTCATGTCCGGAGTTATCCGGACAGGCTCTGTGGCTAGCGTTTCTGCGTAGTTTGCAACAGCAGGTGTGAATACATTTCTATAGAGCTTTTCCTGTTACAAGATGTTCAGATACAGCAAGGCAGGGAAACATTATGTGGTTTGGAACAGGATATACAAAATTACATATGCAATGTAGCTACATTTTCTTACTTGCTTTTTGTACATGGTCAGATTCTTAGCTAATGCAAAGCAAAATTACCTGACCATTGCAATAATCATTCCCAACAATGTGGTTGCCTTACGTATTGTCCTAGGCCTCTAATACGCAAGCTGGCCACTGGCCTAGTCTTACTATAGAAGCCTGAACTATAAAATCCCAACATCTCCTCTCTTTTTATTTATTAAAAGATGGTTGACTCTTCTTCTTGGGCGACTGGCCTGTCCTCCCTCCCCTCGGGCTCATGCTGTTCTTCCTCCTGCTCATCCACAGGCAACAGTGACTGTGTGATGAGGGTCTCTGCTTCGCTGTCTGAGCAAAATTGAGGATGTGAGTCCTTCATGGATTCTAGGTCATCCGTGGGGAGAGGAACGTATCCATGCCGTTCCCAGAGTGACATTACCTAAGCTGTTGCACGTTTTTCTGCTAGCAGTGACAAGCTATTTGATAATACACAAGACAAAATTAAGCATCCTAAAGCGATCATACCAATGAGCGCAACAATGGCTTGTAGACCTGGCAATATTGGAAACCATGACTCAAAAAGAGAATGCATGTCAAATCCCTTCCATGTTTGGACAGGGACATGGGCAAGGCGGGCCATTTTTTCACTGACTTCAGCGATCACATTGCCTGAGTCATCAATTTCAATACAACAATTTGACAAATTAAATTTCCCACATACCCAATTTCCCACATACCAAATTTCCCACATACCCCCCCCCTTCTTTGTCTAAGAAATAATCTAAAGCTAGGCGGTTTTGCATAATATAGGTTCTGGATTTGACACTTTGAGAAGCTAAATGTTTCATGGTAGGGGCTTTTGGGTTATAGCATATTGTTTGATTGTTGTCCATGCAAATGGAATAGGAAGTCCCATTAAGTGTGCATTTTGAGGTGTGCTGTATATGGCAATTATAGGATGAAAAATAAACCANAAAACAGCACTGACAGCCGCACTGGCAGATGCAGTGGTCACACATCTACTCTGGTGGCTGTTGCTTCAGATGGGGTTTCTGTGGGTGGCGTGATGGGAGGTGGTGCAAAGTAGGGCCGGACGCAGCGACCAGGGACCCACAAGACTTTTTCAGGCAGTTGGACTGCTGCGTAGCCTCTTCCCCAAGTGATGAGGTCAGCAGGCCCTTTCCAGGTAGGATCAGGGAGTTGAACCAAACCTGTGGGCAGAGAAGAGAAAGGGAGGGAAAAGAAAAACACCTCTCGGCTGCAGAGGTAGGCAGGGTGCCAGTTAAGTTTTCAAGGTATCTTGCACTGCTGGGAGACCAGGGGCATTTTTCCCCTGTTGTCTGATGTACCGGTCAAGGACTGTTTTTATGGAATTCCAAATTTATGAGTAATGTTCCACCGCCTGCAGAAGTCTGCAAATGCAGCACTGGTGTAGGCGGGGCCATTATCTGTTTTTAGTTCTTTGGGGCATCCCAGCGATGCAAAGGTCCGAATACAATGATTGATTACATGTTTAGTGGCTTCTCCCTTTTGAGGGGTTGCCATGATGAACCCAGAAAAAGTATCAATAGATACGTGAATATACTTCCATGGGGAAAAGGAAGGATATTGGGTAACATCCATTTGCCAAATCTGACAGGCCACTGTTCCTCTGGGGTTAACCCCCATCGGAAGAGAGTGACCTTGGCGGCTGCAGGTAGGGCATTGTTGTAAAATAGGAGTTGCCTCCCCTGCAGTTTGAAAAACAAAGATAGCAATTCAGCATCAAGGGAGGGAGCCAAATATGACTCATAGAGAGAGCCAACAATTTGAGTGACATACAGACTGTCCAGGATGAGGTTAAAAGGTTCGTCATAAAAGTGTTGAAAAGCCAAGATAGAAGCAAAAAGTTCTACTCTTTGGGCCATATTTTTTACTGCCATCAGCAAACACTGTGATGGCATCTGGGATAGGATGAGGTCGGAAATGTGATTGCCAAGCAAAAGGTAAAGTTTTGAGAAGTTGCAAGATGTCATTAATTTGTTCCACTGTGGCAAGTGCTCCAGATGGAACTACAATGAAAATTTTCAGGTTGTTTTCCTTTGGTCACTAAATTAAATAATGGACTGAGCAAATGTGTAGGCAAAAAAGATGCCTAACAATTGCTATAAATTGAACGACACTGATTAAAAACTCCTTTTTTACATTTTGGATAAATTGTCTTTGGTTTGGTTGACTGAATAAACTGCCCTTAATAGGCCCCTCCCCCAGGGGCGGGGCGGCATTGTGATTAAAAATGGCCGGGTTTACCACAGTTGAAACAATTTCCGGCCGGGTGGGGCATTGCTGGAGAGGAAGAAGAAACAGGAAATGGGTTGTTGTTTTGCAAAGCTTCCATTTTGTGGCTAGTTGTGCCAAAGAATAGTTTTCTCTCCTTGATTGGAAACACTTACTATTACTCTTCAATTACTTTTACAATAACAAAATCTATCATTCATTATTTCTTTCACAGCCTGGGAGAAAATGGGTGGGGGGTAGGGTTTGAGGGCTAACACACACATTGAAATATCAGCAAATGAACTCATTCACTTCCATTCTAACTGTTTTCATAAATAATTCCACATACAAATATTTCATTTCATACGTTTTCCAGGCAAACCATGCATTCTTAAACCAGGCCTTTTTACATTATTGTTATCAGAGAGGGTTTTGACCCTCTTTTGGTCTTAAAAATAACACAGAACAATACAGACAACCATAAATACAGAAATACTGTTAAAACAACATTTATTGAAACGTATAACTTGTCCTGTAAAAAGCGAGAAAAATCAAGAGATGATTTCAACCAAACATGGCTTTATAGGGCCCTTTCATCTCCTATTTTTCTCACCATTCCAAGTCCAAGCATAGTGTTCTGGGTGGCCACACATATACACAAAACACATATATATATATGAACAAAATACAATACATGTCCACACATAGCACCATCAGACATTGTCTGACAGGGTTAAACTTAGCAGTTACATGAAGTTTCAAAACATTCCTATTTGTTCAAAATGCATTGCAGAGGAGTACATTTTGAGTTAATTTATGTACTCTGAATTTACTCTGAAAATTCCCCTTATTGTTGTTTCTACTTCAAAATAGTTTCTCTAATATTTTCTGTGTGAGGGTGTATGGAATTTTGTCCATGTAATTAATTTAAAACTCCCCTTTTCTGGGTATGATGGACAGTGTTGCCAAATGTATGTCAGAAGGCCAATTAAATCATTGCTTTTCAATCGAGGGAGTGATTTACCCTCGTTTGAAGCAAATCTTTTTGAAGATTTGGTTAATTTCCTCAATTCGTTTAGGTGTAAAACCAGTTGCTGAGAAAATTTCCCCCCCATACTTACTGAACTCCAGTCGTGGATGGATGTGCGCACAGTCTCCCTTAGGCAAGTATGGGTGGTCCGAGACGCTTTCCGCCAGCGGCCAAAACCGGGTTGTCAGGGCCGCTTCCCGCAGAAACACATGAGACGCTCATTACGTCGGGGTCACCATTTGTGGCGTTTTCAGGCTTGCCACATTAGGGTGGGGTCACTCATGAATCTTGACCGACAAGAGAAGACAACACACGGCTATCCTCTGGACAAGTGAACCGTAGGGCGTATCCCGTGTTCCTCTTTTATTTGGCACATACATGAGGAAGTGTGCAGGTGTCAATATAATTGGTTACATATATAGGAAATAAGTACATGCTATCATATAATTGGCTACATACTTGTTGCAGGGCAGAAAACTAAATATGTTAACATAATTGGCTGAAGCTTTCTATAGGATGTGGTTTTCTCTCATGTCCGGAGTTATCCGGACAGGCTCTGTGGCTAGCGTTTCTGCGTAGTTTGCAACAGCAGGTGTGAATACATTTCTATAGAGCTTTTCCTGTTACAAGATGTTCAGATACAGCAAGGCAGGGAAACATTATGTGGTTTGGAACAGGATATACAAAATTACATATGCAATGTAGCTACATTTTCTTACTTGCTTTTTGTACATGGTCAGATTCTTAGCTAATGCAAAGCAAAATTACCTGACCATTGCTATAATCATTCCCAACAATGTGGTTGCCTTACTTATTGTCCTAGGCCTCTAATACGCAAGCTGGCCACTGGCCTAGTCTTACTATAGAAGCCTGAACTATAAAATCCCAACAGAGATCCTGTACTATTTAATAATAATAATAATAATAATAATAATAATAATAATAATAATAATAATGAAAACCTCCACCAATGAAGTACCCACAACTTTTAAAGGCAAGTTGTTCCACTAGTTAATTGTCCTCACTGTCAGGAAGTTTCTCCTTAATTCCAGGTTGCTTCTCTCCTGGATTAGGTCATGTTGTTGGAGAGGGCCCATCGTTCAAGTCCCTCAAGTTCTTTTGGGATCCTGAGCTTGTCTTCCGGGGTGTTGGCTATTCCTGCCATAGAGCCCTGCAAGGTCTCAGGCAAAAGCGTAAGATAAATTCCATTCTCCCCCCCCCCAGCCCCCCTGTCCTTTGTCCACCCATCACTTGCGCCTGTATTGTTCTGAGAACAATGTTTGCCTTGGGGACCTGGGGTGGTCTCCGTCTTCCAGGTGACCCACTTCCATCCCGGATTTCTTTCCCGGCCAAGCCAGCGTCTCCTCCCCCCGCCTTCCCTGTTTGGCTGGCGGAGGAATTCTGGGAGTTGAAGTCCAGAAGCCTTAGAGCCCCCAAGGCTGGAGACCCTCAATGGTCCTGGGGGCGTTTCTGGCTCCGTCTCCTCTCCCCCCTCCCCCCTCCCTCTCTGGCTGGGCAGAACGGGGGGGAGGAGAAAAACGTTTCCAAAGAGAAAAGATTGGAACAGAAATCCTTCAAATCCAGCCCGGCCTGGGACCCCATCGCCCCCCCTTCCAACCCGTGCGAGGAGGGGCTGGGGGGCCACAGAGGAGAGGAGGGGGGCAAAGAAAGGCGGGATCGGCCCTGAGACAGGGGAGGGGCTGCCTGGGGGCCGTGGGGGGAGCGTGGCCGGAGCCCCCGGGAGGGGGAGGGGAGGAAGATCCCCCCTGTCGAGGGAGAGACCCCAGGGTGGGGAGGGAGGGGGAGGGGCGGAGACACAGCCCCGGAAATCCCTCAGCTCTGCCTGCCTGGAGGCGGGGCGGGGGGGAGACAGGACCCCAAAGGTCAAAGGACCCCTTGCCCCACCCCCCTCGCCGGACGGAGACAACATTCATTACTGCGCAGGCGCCACCTGGCTGATTGGGCGAAGGAGGGCGCCGATTGGTCGCTCTGGCGATGGCGGCGATTGGCAGGAGGACTCCTAGGGGCGGTCCCTTCCAGTGAAAGAGGAAGAGCAACCAGGAAAAGGCCGCACAGAGAAGTCCCGCCTCCACTTCCGGGATCAAACAGAACTGAGGCGCCGAATTGACTCTGCCGCGGACGGGCTCGGATCCAGGTAGGGCGCAAGGGATGCTGGGAGTGGCAGTCCGAGAGGCTCTCTGGCGGAGGGAGGGAGGAGGCGAGGCCTGGTCTGGCGGGACCGGCGCTGGGAGGGAGGCCTGCCCGGAAAGTCCCACTGAGAGGCCGAGGCTTCGGCCTTCCTCCCCGGGCGGGCCTGAGACTCCCCTCCGGGGAAGGGACGAAGCCGTGACCGCCTCTCCTCCTCCCCCTTCGCCCCTGCAGGAGGACGGCCGAGCCCGGCGGAGGAAGGAAGGAAGGAAGGAGGCGCCGCCCGAGAGGAGAGGAGGCCCCGCGGAGCAGCCCCGGGAGGAGACGGCGGGGGAGGCCCGGCAGGGATGAGCCGAAGGGGACTCCGGGAAAGGAGGCCGCCTGGAGGGAGAAGTGGGGAGCAGGAAACGGGCGGAGACCCCGAGATGGGCCTGGAGGGCGGAGGGTCCTTCAGAAGAGGCGGAAGACCCGGGAATCCCCAGAGAATCCAGGAGGGAGGAGAGAAACATCAGTGCTCGGAATGTGGAAGATCCTTCAAAAGAAATGGACATCTTGAAAGGCATCTAACAATCCACACAGGAGAAAAAACCCCGAGCGACCAATCGGCGTCCTCCCTCCCTCCCTCAGCCAGAGGGCGCCTGCGCAGTAGTGAGGGGAGCCTTCATCCTGCGAGGCGTTGAGGCGGGGAGTTCCACAGGCCTTTCCCCAGGTCCCGTCTCCCCCCCGCCCCCCCCGCATCCAGGCAGGCGGAGCTGAGGGGCCCTTCCGGGGCTGCGACTCTGCCCCCCCTGCCCTCCCCCTCTTGGGGGGCCTCTCTTGGCGGGGCGGGGGGAGCCGGGAGGGGCGCTTCCTCCCTTCCCCCTCCTGGGGGGCTCCGGCCAGGCTCCCCCAGCGGCCTCCAAACAGCCGGGCCGAGGGGCCTCCTCTCTGCGCCGCCTGGGCCCCCCAAAACCCGCCCCCTTCCCCGGGAGCCCTTTGCCAGACTGCAGCGGGGGGGAAAATACCCCCCAGGACCCCCCCC
>NW_015391034.1:82657-89936 GCF_001527695.2 Protobothrops mucrosquamatus
TCCCGGGCTGAGCTGGCAGTTTCAGAGGCTTTTGAACTTCTATGTCCCCCACCTCCCCAAAAGCCACTTTTCTAAGATGTGAAATCATTTTAATGTTCCTGTTGTTTCTGCACTCAGTGCCTGAGGTAATCTGATGCTGGAGCCCAGTGACCTTCTCCAGGCATGTTTAGATGTAGGCAGGAAGCTCTCTTCTCAGCTAACAGAACAACAGAGCTGGAAGGGACCTTGGAGGTCTTCTAGTCCAACCCCCTCCTCCAGCAGGAGACCCTCTATGATTCCAGAAAGTGGGAATATGCTGCGTCTGGAGGAGCTGGGAGACTCTTTATTGTCTTCTGTGTTGTGTTCTGCTTTTATTAAAGTGTGAGGTTGTATAAATGTAATGCATGCCTACATACCCCTGGCTAGCACCTGTTATTTAGTAGAATACGCCTAATATTCTTATCAACACTTCTGAGCAAAGAGAAGGGCTGAGTTTAATAAGCAGTGGAAGAACTGCTATTCACTATTCTCTGAAGCTCACTAGACCCTTTGACTTCATAAGCCTGTCCATGGAGGGCTTAAACTAAGGCACAAGGACTGATTCTTTTGGTGGGCTTCTGCTTTGGGCTTGTAAGGAACTGCCTCAGCTGGTCCCTCAGCAAAGGAAGACTCTGAATCCATCCAGTTGCATCAAAAGAACTTTTACGGAGCAACAGTGATTGCAGGAGGACCAGGCGAAGTCTGAAAAGGCCGCGTAGAGCACAGTCATCTCTGGGTGACTGTGAAAATTATAGGCATAATACAGGTAGTCCTCGACTTAACGACAGTTCATTTAGTGACCGTTCAAAGTTACAACAGGACTGAAAAAAAGGATTACGACCATTTTTCACACGACCGTTGCGGCATTCCCATGGCCACGTGATCAAAAATTGCAATGCCTGGCAATTGGCTCATATTTATGATGATCTCAGTGCCTGGGGAGGGTCACGTGATCGGTTTTTGTGACCTTCTGACGAGCAAAGTCAATGGGGAAGCCAAGGTCGTTTAACAAGTGCATTACCGACTTAACGACTGCAGGGATTCACTTAGCAACAGTGGCAAGAAAGGTCGTAAAATGGGGCAAAATTCACTTACCAAATGTCTAACTTAGCAACAGAAGTTGACCACTGGTCATCACGTGTCTCCGGGTCCTACATCCACCACGGTTGCCAAGTGCCTGAAATTATGATTATGATCTATGAGGATGTTGTGATGGTCGTAACTGCGAGGACTGGCTAGAAGTCCCTTTTTTCAATGGTGAACAAAGGTTCTCAGTCGAGCATTACCTGCGGCACGTAAAACGAACCTGGCACCCTTTGGTAGGCTGGCTCACTACCCCAATGGTCACCCAGAGGTACTCCCAAGCCCAGCCCCAAGTCCAAGGGCAGCCAATGTGATGCTGAAAGCTTGTTTTGAGAATCTCTGAGGTGCTGGGAGATAGCAGTTCACCCTGAGGAAATGACCGCCTTGAAGTCTGGCAAAAACCGACTGGGAGAGAGTCCGCTCTGTCTCCACCAATATCTCCCTGCCTAAATTACCAAGCAGTTACAGCAAAGCAAAAATCAAGCAAAAATGCTAGCAAGCCTCCCCCCCCCACTTCCCAAGAATGGCAGGACACGATGGTGGACCTGAGAGGGTTTGTGCATTCAGTAATATTGATGGTCCCATCTAGATCCAAAAGAGCCCTGATGTTAATTCCGTGTCATTCTGAAGAAAGGCATAGATCTTAAGCATTGTGGCCTCTTTCCTTAATCTGTGATCCTACTTGAGATGGAAACAGCCAATCCAGAGCTGGAGTAACCTTCAGAAAGATTGGGGTACAATAATTTATTATTGTAATGGGGGTAATACAGTAACCTCCCAGTGCAAAGATTAAATTTTTCCTTGCCTATCTGAGGAGCTCTTATCAATTATCACAGTTTACTTATTTTATTTGATATGGCACATTGATATAATGTGCTTATTATTTAACAACTCCAAATGGTTGTGGGAGGCGAATGCATTTTTTCTTCCAGCAAATTCGTCCCCCAAGTGATCAAGTTCTGTTCTGTTTCCATCATACAGCTTATGCAAGTGACTTTGGGCCAGGGGTAGGCAACCTTGGCTCTTTTATGACTCGTGGACTTCAGCATAGCTGACTCAGGAATTCTGGGAGTTGAAGTCCACGAGTTATAAAAGAGCCAAGGTTGCCTACCCCTGCTTTAGGCAAACCAAGCTATTCTTGGCTAGGAAGCCACAGATGGGGACTCTGGAGCTATTTCTCCCACACCAGCCACCCAGCCAGCCCTTGCTTTCCGGCCCCCGTGGTCCAAGGGCCCTTGCACCTGCCGAGGAACCGCCAGCGAGGTCAGGGGAGGCTTTGAAGGACCCAACTGCCATCCTTACTGTGGGAGCTGCCAAAGCCTTCTGGGTTCTCCAGATGGAATTAGATCAGGGTAGCAGCTCCGCTAACGGCCATCAGGGGGCAGCAAAGGACAGGACTTTGCGCCATCTGTTGGCCCTGGGGAGTCCAACAGCCCTGAGATGCTCAGCCAAGGTTTTCTTTGGAGGGCCACTCCTAGCCGGCCTTCCTGCCAAGGAGGTGGGGCACCGGCTCTCCCCAGATTAGCGCCTCACAACCACCTGCCCAGGTAGTCTGGCCAACATGCTCTGCAACCCAAAATCCACTTATGCATCGTTGGGTGCCGGGTGGGCATGGCCCATTGGGTGGGTGTGGCCTATTGGGTGGGCATGGCTGTGGTGGTAATGGCAGACTGGGTGGGACTAAAAAGTTCAATAAATTCCAACTTTGCAAGATCTTTTTTCCCCGCGAGAAGTTGAAATTGACTGATTGATTGAACCTTTTTTTTTTTGGCACACGGCAGCGGAGGCCTAGGACTGGGGTCACAGACTGGGGTCTGAGTGCCGCCTCCGGCACCCATGCCATAGGTTCACCACCACTGCTCTAGACCTTGAGATATCCTGGCCAGCCCAGTAAAGTTTGATTTGATTCACACAACACTACTCTCTCTGTAGGATCTAACACCCACATTCACATTTGCTAAGCGGGGCAGTCTTGACCTGGATTTGTGGGGCTTTGCCTGCTGTCCAAGTCAAGCCATCATTACTTCCTGGCTGAGTTCAAGCCAGTCTCTCAGTTGCCCCATCTCGGGGCAATCCTGGTTCCAGCTGAAACCTTTCCTGAAGGAGAGATAAGGAGCCAGAAACTGTCCTCTCCTAAAAATACAGATTGCGGACACAAAACAGAGACCAAGAATTCTTCCACCTGGTTCTGCTCCAGTCAACCACCGCTGATATGCAGGTTCTGAGGTTTTGCTTGATAAAGAAATACAGGGAATCAGAAGTTGCCTTCAAGCTTTACTGTGGGGAAAAATGCATGTGCAGCAAACTGCCATGATTTCCCCCCCACAAACCTCATAATTCTATAACCTCTTGATACCCTTTGTCCCAATGAAGCAGCCAGAAGGTCATCCCCTTTTGACTTAATGCCTCACCTACCTAAACAGATAATATGCTTAAGTTCCTTCCTATCTCTTCCTGTCTTTGTTAAGCTCTTTCTCCTTTTGATCCACCTGTATTTGTTCTTACCTGGCTTTGATCATGTAAAATGTTACTAGGAATTTTCTAATGAAGAAACTTGATGTCAGCATCTAATGTTTAAACTTATGAATGTAAAATGTCAGCATTTAATGGTAAAGCCTATGTAGGTAAAAAGTATATAAAAACCAATAAACACACAGAGACTCTCAAGCTGTCTCAAGCTGTGACAAGCAGCTTTGCAGCAGCTTCAAATCTCTGCTCAAGATATGCCTGAGTCTTTTTCTTAGCGTCTTACATCTGGCGCCTTGAACCGGGACATCCCCTTCCGAGGGAAAGCAGCAACCAACATACTTGCAGTCGTCTGGAATAGACCCCTTGGTGCACCTCCTCGTCTTCTTGTCCTGCGAGATTTCTCAAACTGTAAGTATGGGCTGTAATTTATCTCACCATCAGCAAAAGCATGTAAGAGAGTTAAGGTTTCTCTTACACAAGTCAGGCATCACGATGTCTGAAAGGGATATTAGGAAGCTAGTCAGTGAGATAGGGAAAAACTGTCCTTGGTATCCTGAAAGGGGGACGCTCCAACTTAAGGATTGGGAAAGAATAGGTAACACCTTTCATCAGGAACCCGGAGCCTCAGTGGATGTTTTGCATTGTTGGCATCAATGTCTCCACGCAGTGGAAAAATATGGGGCTGATGCAGTACAATTAAGTTCTACTCCCTCTCCAAGTTCTGATCATAAAAAGTTCCATCAGCTCCTATATCTTCCACGATGGATGTGACACCTTCAGAGCAAAAGAATTCTAGATCTTATGTTTCCATTCGCCATGTATTAGAAAATCAAATGGTGAAAGGGGAGGGAGATATGCAGGAAATAGCAGATATGCTCTCAGTTTGCCCTGTACATTTGACTGGGCAGGTAGATCCAAATGGAGCCCCAGTGGTTGAGTATAGACCACTTTCTTATGCAATCTTAACAGAATTGTGTAAGGGTATAAGAGATACTGGATTAGGAAGCTCTTATATACAAGGTATGTTAGAAGCAACAATGAGGAATCATGTTTTGGTACCAGAAGATTGGAAAACAACAATTCGTATGTTATTAACACCAGCTCAGTATGTGGTATGGGATAGTGAGTTTAGACATCAATGTGCATTAAGAGCTGCAACTTCTGGAGGTGCTTACCTCCCAGAGCAGTTATATGACTCTGGTGATTACACTCCAGTGGATGCACAAATTGTTTTGTCTATAGCTACTCTTCAAATATCCTCTGAATGTGCTTACAAAGCTTTTGGAAAAGTTCCTATAACTGGGAAACCATCTCAAGCATTTTCAAATATTCGTCAAAAGGCAAATGAACCATATGCAGATTTTATTAACCGTCTGCAAGATGCCTTGAAACGACAAATTAATAATCCTGATGCCCAAGCTGAATTGCTTATAAAATTAGCTAAAGAAAATGCCACCACTGAATGTAAACGTGCCATCATTGGATTGGGAGCTCAACCAGATTTGGCAGAAATGATTAAAGCATGTCAGGATATAGGGACAGCTTCTTTTCAAACTAATCTCTTAGCTGCAGCTCTTACAAGAGCTCAGAAACCTCAGGGAAAATGTTATAACTGTGGTAAAATTGGACACTTTAAACAGGAATGCAGAAATCCTAGGGGAGGAATGTATGCCTCCCGACCATTTAAAAATATTGCTAGGAGGCGTTCAAAAATAAAATGCCCTAAGTGTAATAAGGGATTTCATTGGGCTAATGAATGCCGGTCGGGAAAAAAAGCGGGAAACTTCAAAGCGAGACCCTTCAGTAATTCCATCAACAATTAATAATACCCCTGCTGCCACTAGAGGGAGTGCTGGGATAGATTTAATTATCCAACAAGAAGTGTGTTCCAAATTTCCAGGAGAAGTACAAGTAGTTCCTTCACAACTTTCTGGACCTCTCCCTTCTGGATATGTTGGATTAATTTTGCCTCGATCTAGCATGGGAAAAAAGGGAATTTTTGTAATACCTGGAGTAATTGATTTTGACTATACAGGTGTCATCTTTATTCAATTATGGACTAACATGCCACAGACTTTGCCAAGCAATACTAGTCCTGCACAATTACTCCATTTGCCCTATTTTGTCCCTGCAGGGGGTCGTGATAGGGATCGAGGGGACGGCGGGTTTGGTTCCACGGATCCCGTTGTAATTGCATTAACCACCCCAATCACCACCCAGCGACCCCGTGAGACAGTCTTTTTTCAGGGTAAGCCTTTTGAGGGCATAATTGATACAGGGGCTGATGTTTCAGTAATTTCAGCTAAAGATTGGCCTGCATCTTGGCCCACTGACCCATGCCCTAGTGTTTGGGGTGTAGGAGGGCGACAAGGTGCACGACAAAGTACACAATTTCTTTCTGCAAGTCTTCCCAATTCTACTGTAACTGTTCAACTTCATCCTTTCATTCTTGACATTCATGTCAACTTATGGGGACGAGACTTGCTTAGTAAATGGGGGGGGGGGGCTACCGTCACCTTCGATGAATAAAATGTTTGCCTTACCCTTAACTTGGTTAACTACTACACCTGTTTGGGTGGAACAATGGCCTCTTCCTCTGTACAAATTACAGGCCTTAAAAACTCTTGTTCAAGAACAATTACAAGTCAAACACATTGCCCCATGGAACACTCCAGTTTTTATTTATTTATTTATTTTTTATAATTTAATTTATACCCCGCCCTTCTCCTCATGGAGAATGTGTGAGAGAATTTATGGAAAATGCATGTGAAGGAGAGACAACTATTTTTTTAGTGGTGAGAAGTTTGTAACAAAGTTTTTTTCCTGTCTCTTTTGTTTTTCAACTGGCTGTGTTGCTTTAAGAGCAAGAAAGACAGAAAGAAGAGGGGGGGGGGGTGGCTGTTCGTTTTAAACTTTTTTTCCTCTCTGCTTAGAATTCCGGTTTGAGAACGGTGGTGAAATTTAAAGCCCACTCTTGCAGTTTCAGATTATACATTTTTACTTGAAAGAGGAGACAGTAATTATTGGAGAAATTTTTGGGGGGAAAAATGTTGAGTTTAAATTGTTTAGACCTCTATATCCATCAACCAAAATAAATGACTCTGAATTGTTTTGCTTAGATTTGTAAATGTTTAACCTACTTAACAGAAATTTGTTTCCTTCTGAATGGTATTTGATTAACTTGGAATTTAACTTATTGACCAAAGGAAAACAACCTGGAGATCTCATTGTAGTTCCACCTCCAGCATTTGCCATGGTTGAGAAAATTAATGACATCTTGAGTAGTCAATTTGTGGACAGAATTCCACGTAAAAATTGTCACTTAATGCTTTTGATTTTTTCCTACTAGTAAGCTACTTACAGGAGTATTAGCTGTGTTAGAAGCACAAAAAGTATATTGTATTGAATGGCTTTACTTATCCCATCTCAAAATGTTTTATCTTTTATCCAGGCTGTTTCTGAAAATAATAACCTTAGGACACAATCGAGCTTATCCTTGAAATGGGACTGATTTTATTTATTTATTTATTTATTGGATTTTTACCCCGCCCTTCTCCTTGCGGACTCAGGGCGGCTAACAGCCTGATAAAAACAAATACAAAAAATACCAAAATACTATCATTAAAACATAATTAAAAGGAAATATTAGATTGGCCTTTGTTATTTTAAAATTATATTTAAAACCCCGCTAAAAATTACCCCTTAGGCC
>NW_015391034.1:90211-94938 GCF_001527695.2 Protobothrops mucrosquamatus
GGGAGGTGACAAGGGCATGGGTGACTGTGCGCAAGGCGTCCCGGTCCAGAAAAGGCCGCAACTGGTAGATCAGGCGTACCTGATAAAACGCCCCCCTGGTCACGGCCGCCAACTGGTCTTCCAGTGTCAGCCGTGAGTCCAGGAGGACCCCCAGATTGCGTACCCTCTCCGAGGGAGCCAAAATTTCGCCCCCTATAGTTTTGGGATAGTTCTTCCTATCCCAAAATCTGATTTTCAATTTTATTTTTAGAATAACTTATCTCTTTCGTGCTCTTTAACTGACTATATAGGCTGTATTTCATATCATTTGCCTAAAGATCCTCGGCTTGCTTGTTTAATGACTTTTTCCTTTCCTGTTTGCCTACGGCTTTCTCCTTTTCCCTTGCCACAAGCTCCTACTGTTTTTTCTGATGGAGGACGAACGAGAGGAGCAATTGCTTACAAGGATCCTCATGATGATACCTGGAAAGTGTCTTACACTGCAGTGCAATCCTCACTACAACACTCAGAATTATCTACTGCTATTTTAGCTTTCCACACCTTTTCTCAACAGACTTTTAACTTAATCTCTGACTCTCATTATGTGTGCAACTTATTTTTAATCTTCCAGGTGCTTACATCATGCCCAGGATCGACCCCAATCTTATGGCTTTGTTTTTAATTTTACAGCAACTATTACAAGGCTGAAAGCATTTATAGTTTCTTTCTCACATATGCATCAGTCCTTTAAGGACTGCCTTTACAAATAAATAAAAAAGGAGGGATCAAGAGTACCTAATTTGGCATGGATAACTCATCAAGTTAATAAAGTCCTAATAACTTTAAATCAGCTAAATATTTCTTTTCAAAAAACTACTGCTGGATTCCAGCCTGGTGTGTGCAACCAGCCAAAGATGCAATGGCATCAAGTCCAGAACCCAATACCGGAAATGAAGCAGGTGACTCTTCAGACAGCACAACGTCCCTTTCGCTCTCGCCATCGCAGATGGCCAACAACCTGGGGCGATGTGAAGAACCTAACATCCAAAGCACAGGAGGTTCTGCGGCAATAGGGAAAAGAACCTACACCAGAGAATTTATGCGCTGCGGTTTTGACTGCAAATTCCTTAGTCATTCTTTGCCTCTCTTTCCTTCTTAATTGCTGTGGGGGGACTCAAGCTCTCCCACCTCATCCTTTAGAATCACGGATGAAGTATAATATTTGGGTACAATTAGCTAATGTCACACAAGTGACAGACTTTTGTATTTCTGAATCATATGACATAGAAAATCTACTCTCTACCTGTCTTATACCTGTGTGTGTCCCAGCTTCAGTTTTAAAAAATTATACTGGTTTAAGCAATTTTCTATCAGACAATGAATTTCATTATGCAACTATGTCAAGCTGGGGTCATGCCTCTTATATGTTACCCCTTGATGCTATTGTTTTGCATACACCAATTGTAGCTGTGCCTACAAATCTTAACTTGTGCAAAAATGGTCAATTGTACTACTTCACCTAAAAAACCTCATTGTATACAGGTCAGTCAAGCAAATTTAAATTGTACCTCCTTTCAAGAGGTATCCTTTAATTATGCACATATATGGTTACAAAAGGGATGGTTCTTTACCTGCGGGGAAAGAGACATTTAATTACATTCCTGCCAATGTAAGTACGACACACTGTTGCCTTAGTAGACTCACGTTTTTGCCAACAAAAACAGAACTCAACATATCCAGTTCAGAACGTCACAGAAGATCAGTAACCCTGGACGATACTTGCGATTCTTCTAGAACCCTCCTCAATAAAGCAGAGTATACTGCCTTAGCCATTTCATTAGTTGGGGTATCAGCACTTGGTGTTCGAGCTCATGTAAATTTAAATGCTCTTGCATGTAATTTAGCAAAGACCATTAATGCGACCTCCCTAGCTTTATCTGCTATTAATCAAGAGCTAATAGAACTTCGTAAAGCTATTTTACAAAATCGTGCTGCAATTGATTATCTGTTGCTCTGGCAACATCTGGGATGTGAAGTACTTGAAGGAATGTGTTGTTTCAATCTTTCTGATCAATCTGGCGTTATTCAAAAGCAAATTAATGTATTACATAACTTGACTTCTGATTTAAAAATTGATACCTTAGGAAATTGGTGGAATGCTCTATGGTCATGGCTTCCCATTGGCCTTCTCGGAAAGATTGTTCAATATTTCATTATAATAGTTGCTATCCTTATCAGCTGTTGTTTAATTCAATGTCTTTTCTCTTTACTTAATAAGATGTCTTGCAATTCTCCATACTAAACTAAGACCCACCCTGGTCACCTCCCGCCTGGACTACTGTAATGCTCTCTACATGGGGCTTCCCTTGAGGAGCACCCGGAGGCTCCAGCTAGTCCAAAATGCGGCCGCGCGGGCGGTGTTGGGAGGGACTCGTCGCTCCCACGTAACACCGCTGCTGCGCGAGCTGCATTGGCTGCCGGTGGCCTTCCGGGTGCGCTTCAAGGTGCTGACNGCTGGCGACCCCAAGGGGGAGGGCCTTCTCTGTGGGAGCTCCCACCCTCTGGAATGAGCTGCCCCCAGAGATCAGGGTGATCCCTGATCTCCCTTCCGCCGCGCCCTCAAGACATGGCTATTCCAACAAGCGGGACTGGCCTAGGGTAATTTTTAAGAGGGGTTTTTAGAGGGGTTTTTAATTATATTTTAAATTAGACAAGTTAAATATTTCATTTTAATTAATTTTAAATTTTGTGATGTTATTGGTGTTTTTAATTGATTGTCAGCCGCCCTGAGTCCGCAAGGAGAAGGGCAGGATATAAATTCGAACAATAAATAAATAAATAACTACTCCAGCTTAGAATAATGTTCTCACTAATAAAATAAAGAGTGAGATGGGTGGAAAATGCATGTGCAGCAAACTGCCATGATTTCAACCCCACAAACCTCATAATTCTATAACCTCTTGATACCCTTTGTCCCAATGAAGCAGCCAGAAGGTCATCCCCTTTTGACTTAATGCCTCACCTACCTAAACAGATAATATGCTTAAGTTCCTTCCTATCTCTTCCTGTCTTTGTTAAGCTCTTTCTCCTTTTGATCCACCTGTATTTGTTCTTACCTGGCTTTGATCATGTAAAATGTTACTAGGAATTTTCTAATGAAGAAACTTGATGCCAGCATCTAATGTTTAAACTTATGAATGTAAAATGTCAGCATTTAATGGTAAAGCCTATGTAGGTAAAAAGTATATAAAAACCAATAAACACACAGAGACTCTCAAGCTGTCTCAAGCTGTGACAAGCAGCTTTGCAGCAGCTTCAAATCTCTGCTCAAGATATGCCTGAGTCTTTTTCTTAGCGTCTTACACTTTACGTTTTTATTCAGCTGAATAGAGACGGACTCCTCTAAATGAGAGGAGCCCCGAATGGCAAGAAATCCTTGTATTTATTCTTTCTAATTACATAAGCAACCCATCCAGCAAAGCTGACACACATAAGATAAAGATTTCACCCAGTAAGTCTGGCACACTGTAGCTAAGAAGGGAGAAAGCAGAAGCAGCTAAACATGTTCCCTTTTGGGTGNCACACAAGTTTCAGAGAAGGAGAAGACGAATGGTCGAGTCCACCTGTTGCAGCAAAAAGTAGGGGTACCCTTTTATCAAATCTCAATCTACTGGGAAATCAGTTGAAACTGATGCAATTAAACAGCATTGACAGTTCTTTGCATAATGCACTGGGTGTAAATTTTGATTTATGACTAACATTCCTCTAAATAAAACAAAATGGTATGCACAAAATCACAGCATGAAGCCTTTGTAGCTTTTAAACCTACATTTGAGAGAAATCTTGATGAACGTGGAGAATACAGTAGAAAAGGATGTTATTTTTTTCTCATTCAGCATTTGTATGAAATGTGCTTCAGAAAAGTCCCCCAGGGCTGTATTTAGACCTCCACCCTCTTTAAGAAGCACCTCATCTGACTGTCATCTGACTGTCTCTTGTTTACACCTGCCTGAATCCTCCTATATGCTGAGGATCTGGATCGTATCTCACCAAGTTTTGTTGGCCTTCGTCTCCTGTTTCTGCTAAAAAGCTTTGAAGACGGGGGGACCATTGAGAGCATCCGATGTACAAGAGTTTCAGATATCTGGGGATGGTCTTAGATGGTGCTGACCTTTGGAAAACCCATTTAGATTCTATCAAACAATGACAGGGAGGAGCTCAGTCACATCCCCAACAATGAAGGCCAAATTAGCCCCAGTGTCAGGTCCTGCCCGTTCCTGCCATCTGGAGGGGCATGGGGGGTGGACAAATGGACAATATGTTTGTTCGTGATGGGAAACAGGGAGGGGGGAAATGACAGGCGATGAAGCTCAGAGAAGCCCAGAATTGGTTTCTAGCAGAGGCACTTTTTGCTCCAATCCGATGAAGTTGAGGGTCTTTCCTTCCTAAGGGACCCAGTTGGGGCAGATCAGACACCTAGATTCTGCCACGGCACTCTTGTTCAAATTAGAAGATCATTTAAAGGCAACCTACTAATCTTACAAAAACACAGGACACATACAGTAGAAAAAATACAAAAGAATAGTTGGAAGAAATCCTGTTACATTCAGAAACATGGACAGTAAATGAAACATCCCATAATAACATAACCATTTAAAACCACTATATTAAAAGGAGAAGGTTCCCATGGGAAAAGGCATCTTGAGCCACTTAAATCTGTTGAGAAAAGATACAATTTCTGCCAGCTG
>NW_015391034.1:98600-99858 GCF_001527695.2 Protobothrops mucrosquamatus
GACTGTATTCCTGCAACACAGAGGTCTTCCCAGGAGGCAAAAGTTACAGCCCAAATAACTTGAATTGCTAAGCAGAGAGCAAAGGTAGCACTAAGGATCAGGTGGGAGGCAAAAAGGAGAGAAAAGGGTGAATTGGCTCATTAATAACCAAGAGTGCAGTTTGTTCTCTGTGTGGAAGGAGGGAGTGGGCCAAAAGGTAGAGAAGGGGCGAGAGTCTTATTTCAAGGGAAGAATTAACCCAGGAGGGAACGCTCTGATTTCCAGGCCCATGGAAAGAACCGTGGGCACAATGGAAATTGGGAAGTTTCTTCAGAACATTCCAATAGCAGCTTCTGGATCTTAAGATGAAATCTCACCAATCAGAAGAAATTGTGATACGAGTTTGTGGAATTGAATACACTTGTACTCATCAGATTACGTACCCCTTGAAAAGTGTGTAAAGTTATTCAAATTCAACTATTAGGCATCACAGAACAGCAGAATCATTAAACAGAGTAGCGATAAAGGGAAGAGTAAAATGGTGCTGTCCATAACTTTACTTACTCTTGAGTGTTTCGGATGAGAATACATTACACACTCATGTTGACACACAAAGGATGAGATGGCAATGAAGGGTAAGTGTTCACACCTTCCAAACTCCAGACATTTGGTTTTTCTCCTGTGTGCATCGATTATACAGAGTTCCTGCCTTATTGAAGCTCCTTCCACATTCCAGGCATTCATAGGGTTTCTCCTGTGTGAATTCTTTGATGTTTACGGAGACTTCCACTTTCAGTAAAGCTCTTTTCACACTGGGGGCATTTATATGGTTTCTCTCCTGAATGGATTCTTTGATGTACACAAAGGCTGAACCTCCGATCAAAGCTTTTTCCACACTCCAGGCATTTATATGGTTTTTCACCTGAGTGGATCTTTTGATGTCTATATAGGGTGCTCCTCCGACTGAAGCTCTTTCCACACTCCAGGCATTTATGCTGTGTCTCTCCTAAGTGGATTGTTTGATGAACATTAAAGGTGCTCCTATCACGAAAGCTCTTTCCACACTCAAAGCATTCATAAGGTTTCTCTCCAGTGTAGATCATTTGATGATTACGGAGGTTTCCACCATTAATAAAGCTCTTTCCGCATTCCAGGCATTCATACGGTTTTTCTCCCAAATGGATTCTTTGATGTCTATAAAGGCTGCTCCTCCGACTGAAGCCCTTTCTGCACTCTGGGCATTTAAATGGTTTTTCTCCTGTGTGAATCATTTGATGTC
>NW_015391034.1:101788-108483 GCF_001527695.2 Protobothrops mucrosquamatus
GAACTTGTAACTCGAGGACTGCCTGTACTTCCACGTAAAGTAAAATCAATCTTTTACTTTTGCAATATTTTGTATGCTTTTTCATAACCATACTGTCTTCCACTATTAGAAAGCAGTTGAGTATTTCCAGGGCAGGAGATTCTTCAGTGGGGTGAGATGCTTCAGTTTGGATTCAGCAGTTCCCACATTGATCTCCTGAGTTTGCAAGACTTTAGCAGACCGAATATAACTTTAGGGTGAACCAAAAATACAACAGTGTCATTTGCTTTCCTTGAAAAGGGTAATTGTCTTTGTGTGTGTGGGGAGGAGGTGAAGTTTGGGGATTGCTGGCTGAGAACTGTTATGACCGTTGAGCAGTTTTTCTACCCAATTGGGCTAGTTTTGGAGATGGATTGCAGGACAATTTTGACCTCGGTGGGTTCCAGTTTGAGGGCTATTATGAGCTATTTTTAAAGGCCTGTAGAGAGAGTCCTTGACTTACCACCATTTGTTTAATGATTGAAGTTACAGGAGTTCCTAAAAAAATATGATCAGTTTGCAAAATTCTGAGCATTGCAGATCCCCATGTTCACGTGACCCAAATTCAGGCAACTGGCGTGTATTCCTGACAGTCGCACAGTGCCAGGCTCATGTGTTCACCCTTCTAACCTCCGCAGCTGGCGTCTGACAAGCAAAGTCAGCAGAGGAAGCCAGATTCACTTAACAACGCTGTCATTCACTTAGCAGCTGCACTAATTGGCTTAATAACTGGGGGAGATGAGTGACAACTGTGGCAAAAAAGGTAGTAAAATGGAGTGAAACTCGCTTAACAACGGTCAGCAACAGAAACGTTTGGCTCAATTGTAGTCATAGGTGTACAGTTTGGGGTCAATATACCAATCTGTCATGAACAATAACTGCAAAATACATCACGGGCAGCAAACAGGGTTGGGTCAGTCAGCCCCCTCCCCTCTAGCTGCATCACCAGCCCCTCCCTTCCCAGATCCAGTTTGTCTCTCTTCCCTTCTCTCCCAAGGACCCCTTTACAAAACTGCAGCTGAGAGGGAGAATCCCCTCCAACACCTCTCCCCTCAGATTTTACAACCTGAGACATAGCCCTCCAACCCTGGACCTGCATCTATTTCATTTCCTTCTCTTCCTGCAGCTGAGTGGCAAAACAATGCACCTGCTTATCTGCCAGCACATTTGCAAGTCAACTACCCCCCCCCTCCACTTACCTGTCCACTTCCATGGGCATCTGTAATCGCCCACCTGCTGAGACTTTGGGAACAGTGCAGAGAAGAGCAACTAAGATGGTTAAAGGCCTGGAGTCTAAAACACATGAAGAAAGGTTTGGCCAGTCTAGAGAAAAGGAGGACTAGGGGTGACATGATAGCCGTATTCCAGTGTTTCAGAGGCTGCCATACGTAGGATGGGGTCAGTTTATTTTCCAAAGATACAACAATAGTAGCCCTTATTCAAGATGACAGTGAGGTGCTTACCCCAAGGAGGTTGACAATTTGGTGAACTGATGTAAAAAAACAGCCTAATTTTAACCACTGGAAAAACCAAAGAGATCATTGTTGATTTCAGAAAAGGCAGGCACAGTCACACTTCTCTGTGTGTTAATGATTCACCTGTGGAGACGGTCACCAGCATCAAACTCCTGGGTGTGCAGCTAACGAGTAGACTAGCCTGGGTGCTCAGCAGTGAGACCCTGGTGAAGCGGGCACAGAAGCGCCTGAATTTTCTGTGGTCACATGAGAAAAGCACATCTCCCTTCCCCTGTCCTGACCACTTTCTACAGGGGGACGATGGAGAGCAACCTGTCGTACAGCATCACAGTCTGGTTTGGAAGCATCACTGCTTCAGACAGGAAGGCGGTGCAGGGAGTGGTGAAGATGGCAGAATAGATTATTGGCAGTTCACTCCCTTCTATCCAGGACATGGCACGTAAGCGTTGCTTGAGCAGGGTCCGTAAGATTGTCTGGGACGCCACACGTCCTCTGCACAACTGGTTTCCTTGTTACCTTCTGGGAGGAGGGGGCTTCGTGGTGTCCGAAGCAGAACATCAGATTCAGTCAGTTTTGTTCCATACAATATGAACCTTGTGAACTCTAAAGCTTCCTCTTTCTGTTTTGTATTCAAGATGGACAGTGATTAATATTTATATGTTATTTATATGTAAGGGTGCAGGTTTATACATGTATATAGCATGTTTAAATGTGTTATGTATATGTACACTTTGAAAGCAAGCAACTAAATTTCATTTTTAATGCGTGCCAATGTGCGCACAGTACACAAAATGACAATAAAGATTATCTATCTATCTATCTATCTATCTATCTATCTATCTATCTATCTATCTATCTATCTATCTATCTATCTATCTAAGCACCTGAAGGCAAGGCAAGAAACAACAGATGGAAACTAATCAAGGTGAGAAGCAACCTGGAATTAAGGATAAATTTCCTGTCAGTGAGGACAATTAACCAGGGGAACTGCTTGCCTCCAGAAATCGTGGGCACTCCATCACTGGACGTTTTTAAGAAAAGACTTGTCTCAATCTGTGTAGGGTCTCCTGCTTGAGAAGAGGTTTGGACGAGGAGACCTCCAAGGTCCCTTCCAGGTCTATTCTGAATTGTAATTGGAATTTGCCTTCACTAATAACCGATGTCGGCTCTGCGGGTGGGCGGGGCTGGGACTCCTCCGGGGAACGGACGAAGCCCTGACCCGCCTCTCCTTCGCCCCTGCAGGGGGACAGGCGAGCCCTGCGGAGGAAGGAAGGAAGGAGGCGCCGCCCGAGAGGAGTGGAGGCCCCGCGGAGCAGCCCCGGGAGGAGATGGCGGGCAAGGCCCGGCAGGGATGAGCCGAGGGGGACTCCGGGAAAGGAGGCCGCCTGGAGGGAGAAGCGGGGAGCAGGAAACGGGCGGAGACCCAGAGACGGGCCGGGAGGGCGGAGGGTCCTTCGGGACAGGCGGAAGACCCGGGAATCCCCAGAGAACCTTCAAGGGGAAAAAGAAATATGAACGCCTGGAATGTGGAAAGTCCTTCCAAAGAAATGGAGATCTTGAAATCCATCTAAGAATCCACACTGGAAAAAAAAACTGCATAAATGCCTGGAGCGTGGAAAGTGCTGCAGTCGGAGGGGCAGCCTTATTAGAGGAAGAATGGCAAGAAAGTTGCCAGTTTATAGTTCAGCAACATCTTGTTTCCGTTCACACAACACAATTCCCTCCATGGGATCTAACACCCACATTCACACATGCTAAGTGTGGCAGTGTTGAGAAGGGCTGGATTTCCGGGGCTTTGCCTGTCGTCCTAGTCCAGCCTCCCTTACTGAGGATGGCCTTACATGGTGCTGACCTTTGGAAAAGCCATTTAGATTATATGAAGGAGATGGAGGAGCTCTTTCACACCCACAACAACGAAGGCCAAATTAGCCCCCGATTCAGCCACGTCACACTTGCTCCAAATAGGCACCAAGTGGGATGATCGTTTAAAGGCAATTTATTAGTCTATTATAGCAAAGAGATTTCCCTCAATGAAAAGAGGGAATCCAGGACACAGAAGCCCCTCCTGAAGGCGGGAGAAGCAGCGAGGAGAGAAAATGACTGGAGAAGGAATCTCCTGACAGGGAGAACTGTTAACCAGTGGAACTACCTGCCTCCAGAAGAGCTTGGCTCCCTCCTCTTCGGGGCGCCCCCCAGATATGGGAAGGCTGCTCTCACCTCTCCCCCCAGAAACACTACCCATCCTCTTCACAACCTGTTTTCCGTGTTACCTTCTGGGAGGAGGGGGCTCCGTGGTATCCGTAGCAGAACATCCAGATTCAGCCAGAGTTTCATTCCAAACAGCATTAACCTTGTGAACTCTCAAGCTTCCTCCTTCCGTTATATTTTCAAGGTGGACAGAGTTTCATATTTGTTTGTTATGTATATGTAGGGGTGTAGATTTATTCATATGTTGCATATAGTATGTTAGGTGTGTGCCATATGTGTGTTCACTTTGAGAGCAGGCAACTAAATTTCATTTTTGATGTGTGCCGTTGTGTCCAGAGGTAAAAAAAAATGACAAAGTTTATCTTATCAAAAGCAGAAACCTTCAATATTGCAAGTTTATTATAAAACTATAAAAGTTGCAAATATGTGCAAGGAACCCGTTTCGTGGCCCTCAGCAAGGAATGTATTCCTGCAACACAGACATCGTTATACGATCCCCTCCATGAGTTGGAGGAAGGGAGGTGCCATAGTGCAGCCTGAGATCAGGAAGACCAGGGAAAGAATATTATTATTATTATTATTAAAATTTATATACCGCCCTATCTCCCTTACGGGACTCAGGGCGGTGAACAGGCAATAATAAAAATCACAGTAAATATTACATAAAAGCCTGCTCTAAAATATAAAACCCCTAACAAAACCCAATCAAAACTAAGCCAGGCCGGCCGCATGGAACAGATGAGTTTTCACGGCTCGGCGGAAGAGGCGCAGGTCCGCAATTGTACGTAGGTCGGGGGGCAGGTCATTCCAGAGGGCAGGAGCTGCCACAGAGAAGGCTCTCCCCCTGGGGGTCGCCAGCCGGCATTGGCTGGCCGACGGTACCCTAAGGAGGCCCTCTCTGTGGGAGCTCGCGCAGGAGAGGTGTTACATGGGAGCATCTAGAGGCCCCCAAAATCCCCCGCGCAGCCGCATTCTGAACTAGCTGTAGAGAGCATTGCAATAGTCCAGGCGGGAAACAACGAGGGCTTGAGTGACCGTGTGACAGCTCAGGGGATTCTTGGAGGGCCAAATGGCTCTGGGGCTGAAAAAGCCCCTGAGCTGCAGCACAAAGCCCAGTCTTAGCCCAGCTCAGCCTTTCTCTGTGGCCTGTTAAACTCTAAACAGGATAATGAGCCACAGTCTGTGCTCTGCAGTTTCTGTATTTCCTGGGGAGAAACAAGAGCCTGTGGCAGTGGGAGGGAGGACAGACAATGAAGGGTTAAGTGTCAAAAGGGCGAGGCAGAGGGAGCTGCTTTGCCCTGTTTCAAACCTGACCCGGAAGGCAAAGTTGCTGCTTCACGTGGCCCAGTAAGTACGGCCTATAATGCTGAGTTCTGCAGATCTCCAGAAAGTAAACAAGGCATTGTGAGGGGAGCGACAGGGTGGCAGAGCAGGCCCAAGGATGGAGGGGGAGAGGTAAGTGGGCATGCTTCAGCGTCTCTGCAAAGTTTGAAAGCTGCCCGTGATAATTTTTGTAAAATTCTTATCTTCGAATCAAGGTCATACAGGGCTTTTGGGAGGTCTGTTGGACTGTTGAACGGTCACTAAATCATCTGTCGTACCTCAAGAATTACCTGTAGTTTGGTACTTCACCGCTGAAATTGTTTAAGGCAAACCGTACGGCCTACCTGTTTTACAGCCACATTATTCCACTCACCACTCGGACGAAATTCTGAGTTTGCAGAGTTGAATACACTTGTGCTCGAAAGATTACACACACTCCTTGAAAAAGTGTGTAAAATTATTCAAATTCCAATATTTGGCATCACAGAGGAGCACAATCATTAAAGAGAGTGTAGCAATAAAGGGAATAATAAAATGGCGCTGTCCATAAGTTTACTTACTCCTGAATGTTTGGGCTGAGAATACAACATATACTCATGTTGACACACAAAGGTTGAGATGGCAATGAAGGGTAAGAGTTCACATCTGTCTTACTGAGCTGTACTTAGGTCTGTGATAAACATTCGAGTAGCTTCTTAGTGCAGTATTGCAGGTCTGTCCACAGCCTAAAGTTTGATTCTGACAGCGCTCAAGCCTTGACTCAGCCATCCATCCTTCTGAGGATGGTAAAAGGAGGACCCAGATTGTTGGCGGCAATATGCAAATAATGTTTACCTTGGAAATCTCCCAGAGTTCATTGTAAAGCATTATGGGGAGGCATATAAGTCTAAATGCTATTGTTATCTCAGTGGCACCGTTGTGACTGAAGGTTTTTCCACACTCAGGCATATTTAGCATTTTTTCCCCATGTGAATTCTTTGATGTCGATAGAGGTCCACAAACAATAAAGCTCTTTCCACACTCAACGTATTTGTATTGTTTTTTCTCCCGAGTGGATTGATGCTGATAAAGACTTCCCTTCCCACAGAAACTCTTTCCACGCTCCAGGCATTTATATGGTTTCTCTCCTGAATGGAGTCTTTGATGTCTGTCCACATGGCCAAACAAGTGCCGAGCCAGCTCCGGTTTTTGCTTTTGCTAACTGAAGATGCTTGAGCTGGCTAGCAGCCGTTATTTTTTTTAAAAGGTAACTGCAATAGTTTCAAGCTAAATTGGCATTTATAGGGTTTCTCCGCATGTGTGGATTCTTTGATGTCTATAAAGGTGTCCCCCCTGACTGAAGCTCTTTCCACACTCCAGACATTTATGCAGTTTCTCTCCTGAGTGGATTCTTTGATGTGTATGAAGATGTCCCCTGTGACTGAAGTTCTTTCCACACTCCATGCATTTATATGGTTTTTTTCCAAGGTGAATTCTTTCATGTATATAAAAGTCTCCCCTCTGACTGAAACTCTTTCCACATTCCAGGCATTTATACTGTTTCTCTCTTGAGTGGATTCTTTGATGTGCATAAAGGTTTCCTTGAAAACTGAACCTCTTTCCACACTCCAGGCATTGATACGGCTTCTCTCCTGAATGGATTCTTTGATGTACGTTAAGGCTGCTCCTCTG
>NW_015391034.1:108808-111331 GCF_001527695.2 Protobothrops mucrosquamatus
ATGGGGGCGTCGCGATAGGAGTGTATATAATGATGTGAGTTTGAATATTTTGGTGTGGTCTCTGGGATTAGAACTTCCTGTTGAAGTCTCTCACCAGGATCCACCGCACTTTGCAAACTGCTTTTCTATTTTCTGCAGAATAAACTCTTTTTCTTACCAATCCAATTTTGTTGGTATTTTAATCACGTTTCCAACACTTCCTTCCTTCCTTCCTTCCTTCTTTCTTTCCTTCCTTCCTTCCTTCCTCCGCCGGGCTCGCCCGTCCTCCTGCAGGGGCGAAGGGGGAGGAGGAGAGGCGGTCACTTCCCTGGAGGGGAGTCCCAGGCCCGCCCGGGGACGAAGGCCGAAGCCTCCGCCTCTTATCGGCATTTCCCCGGCAAGAACGAGACGGAGCCGGCCTCCCTCCCAGCGCCCGTCCCGCCAGGCCAGGCCTCGGCCTCCCCCCTCGCTCCCTTCCCCGCCAGAGAGCCTCTCGGACTGCGACTCCCAGCATCCCTTGCGCCCTACCTGGATGCGAGCCCGTCAGCGGCCGAATCAATTAAGCGCCTCGGTTCTATTAGTTTCCGGAAGTAGAGGCGGGACTTCCCTGCGAGCTCTGTTCCTGGTTTCTCTTTCCTTTGAATGGACCGCCCCATGAGTCCTCCTGCCAATCGCTGCCCTCCCCACAGCGCCCAATCGGCGTCCTGCTTCCTTCCAACCATCAGCCACATGGCGCCTGCGTAGTAGTAAAGGTTGTCTTCTCCCCCCTCGCCCCCCCCGCATCCAGGCCGGCGGAGCTGAGGGCCCCCCTCCCCCCTCCCCAAACTGGGGGTCTCTCCCTAGGCAGGGCGGGGGGAGCTGGGGGGGCGCTTCCTGCCTTCTCCCTCCTGGGGGGCTCCGGCCAGGCTCCCCCCGCGGCCCCCAGGAAGCCCCTCTCCCGGGCGGGGGGGTGGGAGCAGGGGAGGAGAAGGGCGGGGTGAGGTGAGAGCAGCCTTCTCATATCTGGGGGGGGCGCCCCGAAGAGGAGGGGGCCCAGCTCTTCCCCGAAGCCCCCCCTGAAGGCGGGAGGAGCAGCAACGGAGGGAAACTGGCCGGGGAAGGAAGGAGGAAGTGTTAGCCGGTGGAACTGCCTGCCTCTAGAAGCTATGAATGCTCCAACACCGGAGGTTTTAAAGAAGAGACTGGACAGCCATTTGTCTGAAATGGTGTAGGGCAGGGGTAGGCAACCTTGGCTCTTTTATGACTCGTGGACTTCAACTCCCAGAATTCCTGAACCAGCCAAGCTGGCTCAGGAATTCTGGGAGTTGAAGTCCACGAGTTATAAAAGAGCCAAGGTTGCCTACCCTTTGTATAGGGTGTCCTGCCTGAACAGGGGGTTGGACTAGATGACCTCCAAGTTCCCTTCCATTAGTACTACTACTACTACTACTACTATTATTATTATTATTATTATTATTATTATTATTCTACAAGGTCCATTGCACTGTCATCTCATGGACGCTCCTGCCTTTCTTTGGGTTTGGCTCTTCAGAGCTTCTGCCCCTCCCTTCACTCGCTCTGCATTCACCCCGGAAGCTCTTCGCGCATGTGGGGGAAAAGGAGGATATGCAGTTATATCTATTGTTTGACTTTAAACATTTCTATTCACATGTTTTTCTTGGTTCCCTGACACACACACCCCCATTCTGCCCTGCCAAAGAGGACGGAGGAAAGTGGGGAGCATGAAGGAGTCTATGAGAAGAGACGGTGCCCTGAACTGGCCTGAAGGACCACCTTTCCCAGCCTCTCAGGGTGCTTTGGACTGGGGTAGATTTGGGGTGCCGTATAACATCTAATGCTGCTCCCCCTTTGGGGGCTTCTTTGAGAGAAGAATCCATCCACGTCCTGAGGATGGGATGTGTGTCTCTTCCTCAATCTTGACTCTTCCATCGCAGGCCGGAGAGATTGAAGTTTCTGCGCAGGATCTTAGGTGTTCCCAGCACTGCGTTCCTCCGGACAGAGAGAGCTCCGAGTCGGTTCCTGGGATCTGTTGCAGCCCCTCTGCCCGCTTTGGAGTCCCATCCCTGAGTGCTGGGACTGGGGAGTAGAGGCAGTCAAGCTGTCAGGAAGGATAACTGCAAAAAACACCACAGGGGCGGGAAACAGGATTGGGTCAGTCAGCCCCCTCCCCCCTGGCTGCATTGCCAGACCCTCCCTCCCCAGACCCAGCTTCTCCTCTCTGGCCCCTTCTCTCCCAAGGACCCCATTGCAAAACTGCAGCAGAGGGAGAAACCCCCTCCAACGCCTCTCCCCTTACTACATGGTTTTTTTAACCTCCTTTGGCCTCTTGGCACCTGATGCCAAAGCTGCTACACAGGCACACCTTTTCCTCCTATGCCCCCTTTGGAGGGGGCTCCTGTTACAGCTTCTACCTGGGCCAGGGTGCCCGGAGACACAGACCCCCAACCCTGGGCTGGCACCTATCTCATTTCATTCCTGCAGCTGACTGGCAAAACAATACACCTGTTTATCTGCCAGCACATTTGCAAATTACCTCCCCCCAAC
>NW_015391034.1:113812-117256 GCF_001527695.2 Protobothrops mucrosquamatus
TCTTTTCCAGCTGAATGCCTGCAGAGGGCGCCAGCAGCCTCGCTCTGTTCCCCCTCCGAGAAAGATGGCGCCGGGAGCCTCCCTCACCTCCGCTTCTGCCCGGCATACACATGGCGCCCCCCACAGTATTTGCACTTGTAGGTTTCTTCCGTTGTGGCCGGGGAAGTCCGAGCCACTGACCTGCCAGGCATCCCTCCAGCTCCGGCCCCCACGACCCGTTCTTTGCCCCTGCCGAGGAACCGCCCGCGAGAGCCGCTCTGAGGGGCCCCAGTGCCCTCTTGACTGCGGGACGTGCCGCGGCCTTTCCCGGCCCTCGAGATGAAGTAGAGCCGAGCAGCAACTCCCCCATCGGCCACCAGGGGGCAATAAAGGACGGGTCTTGACTCCACCTGCTGGTCCTCGAGAGCGCTGCATCCCAGAGATGCTCTACCCCAGGTTTCCTTTGGAGGGCAGCTCTTCCTCCCAAGGAGGCGGGGCCCTGTCTGGCCCTAGATTAGAGTGCACAACAACCTGCCCAGGTAGGCTGGCGAAGGCATTGCGGAGTCTGATTGGCAAGATAGTTTGGAGTTTATACTTCAGCAACATCTTGTTTCCGTTCACACAACACAATTCCCTCCCTGGGATCTAACACCCGCATTCACACGTGCTAAGTGTGGCAGTGTTGAGAAGGACTGGATTTCCGGGGCTTTGCCTGTCCTAGTCCAGCCTTCCTTACTTCATATATCTGAGGCTGGCCTTACGTAATTCTGACATTTGGAAAACTTATATAGATTATATCAAAAATGAGACGGAGCTCTTTCACAACCACAAAAAAAAGCCAAATTAGCCTAGATTCAGCCACATCACACTTGCTCAAATTAGGCACCGAGTGGGATGATCGTTTAAAGGCAATTTATTAGTCTATTATAGCAAAGAGATTTCCCTCAATGAAAAGAGGGAATGTAGGACACAGAATCGGGTTTCATTTTATACGCCATATAGTAGAAAAAGTACAAAACAAGATTTGATTGGATGGAAGAAACCAACCTGCTCAGTTAAGCCAGAGATATGGACAGCAACATCCCATAATATTAAGCATAACCACTGAAATGTGCATTGCATTAAAAGGAGAACGTTCATAGGGGGAAAAGTGTCACGAGTCAAATGAGGCTGTTACAAAAAGGTACAATTTGAACCACACAATTTCAGTTCGGCATTTAACACAATCATTCCCCAGCATCTAGTAGACAAACTGGGCTTTTTAGGCTTAAACGCTCTTTGTGTACCTGGATTCTTGATTTTCTTACCAACAGGCTGCAATATGTGCAATTTGGAACAAATACCCCTAATACGGTATTCTTGAGCACAGGTTCTCCTCAGGGCTGCGTCCCAAGTCCGCTGCTGTTCACCCTGTTGACCCGTGACTGTTGTGCTAGATTTGCCACCAGCCATATTGTGAAGTTCACAGATGATACGACAGTAGGGGTCCTTATTCATGATGACAATGAGGGCGCTTACCGCAAGGAGGTTGAAGGGTTGGTGATCTGGCGTAAGGAAAACAGCCTAGTTTTAAATACCGGAAAAACCACACAGCCACACTTCTCTGTGCATTAATGATTCACCTGTGCAAATGGTTACCTGCATCAAATTCCTGGGTGTGCAGCTACTGAGTAAAATTACATAGCCCTTGAAAAAGTGTGTAAAATTATTCAAATTCCAATATTTGGCATCACAGAATAGCACAATCATTAAACAGAGTGTAGCAATAAAGGGAATAATAAAATGGTGCTGTCCATAAGTTTACTTACTCCTGAATGTTTGGGCTGAGAATACAATATATACTCATGTTGACACACAGATTGAGATGGCAATGAAGGGTAAGAGTTCACAGCTGTCTTACTGAGCTGTACTTAGGTCTGTGATAAACATTCAAGTAGCTTCTTAGTGCAGTATTGCAGGCAGACTGTCCACCGCCTGACTTTGATTCTGACAGCGCTCAAACCTTGACTCAGCCATCCATCCTTCTGAGGATGGTAAAAGGTGGACCCAGATTGTTGGCGGCAATATGCAAATAATATTTACCTTGGAAATCTCCCAGAGTCCACTGTAAAGCATATGGGGCGGCATTTAAGCCTAAATGCTATTGTTATTTCAGTGGCACTGTTGTGACTGAAGGCATATTTAGCATTTTTCCCCCATTATTTGATGTCGATAGAGGTGTCCACAAACAATAAAGCTCTTTCCACACTGGAGGCATTTACAGGTAGTCCCCCAGGTACGAGAGTTCATTTAGCCAGTTTTCATAAAAACGAATTAATTAAATTAATTTAGGAAGGGTACTTACGTTAGAAATTCAGAATTGCGACCAAAAAGGTCTGTCTAGGCATGTGACTTGGTTTCAGTCACTAATGCCGTGGCGGCCATTTTTATCTCTCCGACTTTCCTTGCCTGTTCAGGGCTACGAGAAGCTGGCAGGGTTTGGCTTTTTTTTTGTCCATGGCCAGGTGGATTCTTTGATGTCTATAAAGGTGTCCCCTCTGACTGAAGCTCTTTCCACACTCCAGGCATTTATGCAGTTTCTCTCCTGAGTGGATTCTTTGATGTACATAAAGGCTGCCCCTCTGACTGAAACTTTTTCCACAGTCCAGGCATTTATGCGGTTTTTCTCCTGTGTGGATTCTTTGATGTGTATAAAGGCTTCCCCTCACATTGAAGCTCTTTCCACACTCCAGGCATTTATGTGATTTTTTCCCAGGGTGAATTCTTTCATGTATATAAAGGTATGCCCTCTGACTGAAGCTCTTTCCACACTCCAGGCATTTATACTGTTTGTCTCTTGAGTGGATTCTTTGATGTGCATAAAGGTTTCCTTGAAAACTGAACCTCTTTCCACACTCCAGGCATTCATACGGTTTCTCTCCTGAATGGATTCTTTGATGTACCTTAAGGCTGCTCCTCTGCCTGAAGCTCTTTCCACACTCCAGACATTTATAAGGTTTTTCTCCTGTGTGGATCCTTTGATGTTTATAAAGGCTTCCCCTCACATTGAAGCTCTTTCCACACTCCAGGCATTCATGTGGTTTTTCTCCTAAGTGGATCCTTTGATGTTTATAAAGGTTTCCCCTCTGACTGAAGCTCTTTCCACACTCCAGGCATTTATGTAGTTTTTCTCCTGTGTGGATCCTTTGATGGGTATAAAGGTTGTTGCTCCGACTGAAGCTCTTTCCACACTCCAGGCATTTATGCAATTTTTCTCCTGTGTGGATCCTTTGATGTTTATAAAGGTTTCCCCTCTGACTGAAGCTCTTTCCACACTCCAGGCATTTATACGGTTTTTCTCCTGTGTGGATCCTTTGATGTACATAAAGGCTGCTCCTGTGGCTGAAACTCTTTCCACACTCCAGGCATTTAAATGGTTTCTCTCCTGTGTGGATCCTTTGATGGATTTTAAGATCTCCATTTCTT
>NW_015391034.1:119719-122046 GCF_001527695.2 Protobothrops mucrosquamatus
GTGTGGCAGGTGTGCCTCTTCCTCCATCCGGCCTCTTCCATCGCAGGCCGGAGAGATTGGAGAGATGGAGGTTTCTGCGCAGGGTCTGGGCCCTTCCTGGCCCCGCCTTCCTCTGGGGAGAGGGAGCTCGGAGTCGGTTCCTGGGGTCCCATGGAGCCCCTCGGCCAGCTTGGGACCCCCAGCCCTGAGTGATGGCACTGGGACTACTTACAACTACAATTGAGGCCAACATTTATCTTTTTAAGTGAGAAATTTGTGAGTTTTGCCCCATTGTACGACTTTTCCTGCCACATTTGTTAAGTGAATCACTGAAGTTGTTAAATTGCTAACATGGTTGTCAAGGGAATCTGGCTTCCCCATTGACTTTGCTTGTCAAGGTGGCAAAAGGGGGGTCACATGAACCCCCCATACTTGGACCGTCGTAAATATGAACCAGCTGTCAAGCATCTGAATGTAAATCACACGACCATAGGGATGCTGCAATGGTCATAAGTGTGAAAAATGGTCATAAGTCACTTCTTTCAGTGCCGTTGTAACTTCAAACGGTCACTAAATGAACTCTTGTAACTCGAGGACTGCCTGTACTTCCACGTAAAGTAAAATCAATCTTACTTTTGCAATATTTTTTATGCTTTTTCATAACCACACTGTCTTCCAATATTAGAAAGCAGTTGAGTGTTTCCAGGGCAGAAGATTCTTCAGTGGGGTGAGATGCTTCAGTTTGGATTCAGCAGTTCCCACATTTATCTCCTGAGTTTGCAAGACTTTAGTAGACGTTAGGGTGAATCAAAACTACAACAGTGTCATTTGCTTTCCTTGAAAAAACAGACTGTGTCCATGAGGGGGAAGTTTGGGGACTGAGTTGAAATGCTGGCTGGGAACAGTTATGACCATTGAGCAGTTTTTCTACCCAGTTTTGGAGATGGGTTGCAGGACAATTTTGACCTCGGTGATTTCCATTTTGGAGGCTATTATGGGCTATTTATAAAGGGCTGTAGAGAGAGTCCTTGACTTACCACATTTGTTTAGTGATGGAAGTTACAGCAGCTCTGAAAAAAGTGACATATGATCAATTCGCACAATTCTGAGTGTTGCAGATCCCCATGGTCACGTGACCCAAATTCAGGCAACTGGCGTGGATTCCTGACAGTCGCACAGTGCCAGGCTCATGTGTTCACCCTTCTAACCTCCGCAGCTGGCTTCTGACAAGCAAAGTCAACAGAGGAAGCCAGATTCACTTAACAACGGTGTGATTCACTTAGCAGCTGCACTAATTGGCTTAACAACTGGGGGAGATGACTGACAACAGTGGCTAAAAAGGTAGTAAAATGGAGTGAAACTCACTTAACAACAGTCAGCAACAGAATCGTTTGGCTCAATTCTGGTCATAGGTGTACAGTTTGGGGTCACTATATCAATCTGTCATGAACAATAACTGCAAAATACATCACGGGTAGCAAACAGGGTTGGGTCAGTCATCCCCCTCCCCTCTAGCCGCATCACCAGCCCCTCCCTCCCCAGATCCAGCATCTCCTCTCCCCTTCTCTCCCAAGGACCCCTTTGCAAAACTACAGCTGAGAGGGAGAATCCCCTCCAATGCTTCTCCCCTTAATACTTGGATTGTTCAACCTGAGACATAGCCCTCCAACCCTGGACTGGTTCTTGTCTCATTTCCTCTTCTTCCTGCAGCTGACTGGCAAAACAATGCACCTGTTTATCTACCAGGACATTTGCAAGTTAACTCGCCCCCCCTCCACTTACCTGTCCACTTCCATGGGCACCTGTAATCGCCCACCTGCTGAGACTTTGGGAAAAGTGCCAAGAAGAGCAACTAAGATGGTTAAAGAATGAAGAACGGTTGCAGGATTTGGGTTTGGCCAGTCTAGAGAAAAGGAGGACTAGGGGTGATATGATAGCCGTATTCCAGTATTTCAGGGGCTGCCACAAAGGGGGGGTCAGTTTATTTTCCCAAGATACAACACTAGTAGCCCTTATTCAACATGACACTGAGGTGCTTACCACAAGGAGGTTGACAATTTGGTGAACTGGTTTAAGAAAAACTGCCTAATTTTATCCACTGGAAAAACCGAAGAAATCATTGTTGATTTTAGAAAAGGCAGGCACAGCCACACTTCTCTGTGCATTAATGATTCACCTGTGAAGATAGTTACCAGCATCAAACTCCTGGGTGTGCAGCTAACGAGTAGACTAGCCTGGGCGCTCAGCAGTGAGACCCTGGTGAAGCGGGCACAGAAGCGCCTGAATTTTCTGTGGTCACATGAGAAAAGCACATCTCCCTTCCCCTGTCCTGACCACTTTCTACAGGG
>NW_015391034.1:122850-126426 GCF_001527695.2 Protobothrops mucrosquamatus
TGATTAATATTTGTATGTTATTTATATGTAAGGGTGCAGGTTTATACATATGCTGTATATAGCATGTTTAAATGTGTGTTATGTATATGTACACTTTGAGAGCAGGTGTATCATTGTGCTCACAGTGTTGGTTATGTGAATGAACCAATTATTCTGCCTGTTCATTTTCAGGTTTGTATCCTGTGTTTCCCTCAATGTAAGAGACGACCAGGCTGGGCCCGAGGGTGGGGTCAAATGCCTCATTAGTTTGGAGACTCTAGGTTCAGCCCTCCTCCCCCCTTGAAGTCTATTGGTGCCAATTCACCTTGACCATTTAGGCAGGAAAAAAAAATGAAATACAGATTAGGGGGGACCCGACTTAAAAACAGTAACTGTGAGAGGGACCTTGGAGTCGTAGTGAACGATCACTTCACCATGAGCCAGCAGTGTGCAGCAGCAGCCAAAAAAGCTAATACAATCCTGGGTTACATAAACAGGCATAGAATCAAGATCACGGGAAGTATTAGTACTGCTTTATAAAACCCTAGTGAGACCACACCTGGAATACTGCAATCAATTTTGGTCTTCATCCTACAAAAAAGATGTTGAGACCTTGGAAAAAGTTCAGAGAAGCGCAATTAAAATGATCAAAAGCCTGGAGACTAAAACATACGAAAAACGGCTGCAGGACTTGGGTTTGCCCAGTCTAAAGAAAAGAACAAATAGGGGTGACATGATAGGAGTGTTCCAATATTTGAGGCTACCAGAAAGAAGAGGGGGCCACATTATTCACCAAAGCACCAGAGGGCAGGACAAGAAACAATGGTTGGAAACTGATCAAAGAGAGAAGCAACCTGGAACTAAGGAAAAACTTCCTGACAGTGAGGACAATTAACCAGTGGAACTGCTTGCCTCCAGAAATTGTGGGCGCTCAATCACTGGAGGTTTTTAAGAAGAGACTGGACAGCCACTTGTCTCAAATTGTGTAGGGTCTCCTGCTTCAGAATTGGCTTGAATTAGGAGACCTCCAAGCTCCCTTCCAGATCTATTCTAAATTGGAATTTGCCTTCACTAATAACCAATGTCGGCTCTGAACTGTTCCCAGGAACTCATTTGAGCTTCAGCAGCTGAAGCATCAGGCACACATTTTCCTCCTATCTCCCCTTTGGAGGGGGCTCCTGTTGCTGCCCCGCCCAGCGTTCCCTGAGACGGCCCTCCCTCCCTGGGCTGGCACCCGTCTCCTTTCCTCTTCTTCCTGCAGCTGACTGGCAAAACAATACCCTGCTTATCCGCCAGCACATTTGCAAATTAACCCCCTCCCCATTTACCTGTCTACTTCCATGGGCATCTGTAGTCGCCCCCCTGCTGAGACTTTGGGAAAAGTGCAGAGAAGAGCAGCTAAGATGGTTAATGGCCTGGAGTCTAAAACACGTGAAGAAAGGTTGCAAGATTTGGGTTTGGCTAGCTTAGTGAAAAGAAGACGTAGGGGTGACATGATAGCAGCATTTCAGTATTTGAGGGGCTGCCACAAAGAAGATGGGGTCGACCTATTTTCCAAAGCATCAGAAGGTAAGATAAGGAACAATGGATGGAAACTAATCAAAGAGAGAAGCAACCAGGAATTCAGGAGCAATTTCCTAAGAGTAAGAACATTAACCAGTGGAACAGCTTGCCTTCCGAAGTCGTGGGTGCTTCATTTCCGGAGGTTTTTGAGAAGAGATTGGACGGCCAGTTGTCTCAAATTTTATAGCGTCTCCTGCTTGAGCAGAGGCTTAGACTAGGTGACCTCCCAAGGTCCCTTCCAGCTCTATTCTGAATTTGAATTTGCCTTCACTAACAGCCAGTGTCAACCCTGAACTGTTCCCAGGAACTAATTTCTGCTTCAGCAGCTGAAACATCAAAACCTGGTGATGGGGGGCCAAGGACAGCGTACTTACCTTTCCCCCTCCGAGTCAGAGGACCAGCCCAAGTTGGCAATCTCATGATGGCGCCCCCAGCATTTCGCTATCACGACTACGTGATGATAAGCCACCTTAGAAATAGTTTCCGCACATCCTGTCTTGCATATCCGGCATAGAAACCAGGATCTTCTCGTGGATGAGAAAAAGAAAACGGAAAAGAACATATACATCTGGGCAAAAGACATTGTAGTATAAACCGAAGCTCCCTTTGGCTCAGCGAACAGCCTAAGACGCCAGCCCAGGAGCAAAGCCTCCCCTTGGAAGAGTTATGGAATATCTCTCAGGTGAGCCACGCAAATCTAAGGGGTGATGCTGCTAGAGAAGGGAGGGGTCTGAAGCTCTCTTGGGGGCAAAATGTAAGCAATCGGCCACCGCTGCCTGTCCAATTCCAGTCCCTGCCATGCTCAAAGTGCTAAAGAGGCTGGACCTAAATTAACCTTTTTCCAGACCGGCCATTAGTCAATTGAGCAGGCAAACCATCCTCAGGTCAATCCCAGACACCTTCAAGGTATTTTCTGGGCTGCTTCTTTTTTAAACTTTCCAGTGCTAGACAGCATCTCTTGCGTTTCCTGGTGGTCCCCCATCCAAGCCTAAACAGGCTTTCCTTCCCAAGTCAGCCAAGGTTGTCCAGGTACAGACTGAGAGTCACTGGCCTGGAGAGGTTCCCCGGTTGACGCTACCCGAGCGAGTCCCTGCAATAAGCCTCAGTGAGAAGGAAAGCCCTCACATACGCAGAATCTGCTTAGTTTGGCTAGTCTCAGGCCAGGTGAAGTTGGCTTGCACTGAGCATGTTGAACCACACCAGGGGTCTGGATGTGCAAAGCCAGGAGTGGGGAAACAGAACCTGGGCTACTGCTGCGTCCTCCTTTAGGTGGTTCTATGTCAGAGGTGGGGAACGATGGCCCTTTTATGACTTGTGGACTTCAACTCCCAGGATTCCTGAGCCACCATGGACAGTATTTGGATGGCTCAGGATTTCTGGGAGTTGAAGTCCACAAGTCATTAAAAGAGCCATCCTTATAATTTAGGGCGACCGCCCAGTTCGTTCCTTCCCTTTTCCCGCCGATCGCCTGCAGAGGGCGCCAGCAGCCTCGCTCTGTTCCGGCAGCTGCAAAGAATGCCACAGAGAGCTCGGTTACTTTTGCTTCTGCCTGCTGCAAAGATGGCGCCCACAACCACGATCGCTTCCGCCCAGCACAAAAATGGCGCCCTCTATCGCATTGCCCCCCCCCCCGAGCATCCCTCCAGCTCCGGCCCCCACGACCCCCGGCCCCTTCCTCGCATCTGCTCAGGAACCGGGATCGAGGGGCGCTTTGAAGGAGCCAACTGCCATCTTTACTGCGGGAGGCGCCGCGGCCTTTCCCGCCCCTTAAAGTACATCCGAGCAGCAACACTACCTGCCAGCAGGGGGCAGCAAAGGGCTGGACTTGCCGCCACCTGCCGGCCCTCGGGAGCCCTGCAGCCCAGAGATGCTCGGCCCGGGTTTTCTTTGGAGGGCAGCTCTTCCCCCCAAGGAGGTGAGGCACTGGCTGGCCCTAGATTGGAGCTCAGAGGCTGAACGGCAAGAAAGTGGCCAGTTTATAGTTCAGTAACATCTTGTTTCCGTTCACACAACACAATTCCCTCCATGGGATCT
>NW_015391034.1:128182-130653 GCF_001527695.2 Protobothrops mucrosquamatus
TTAGGCAAACCAAGCTATTCTTGGCCAGGAAGCCACAGATGGGGACTCTGGAGCTATTTCTCCCGCACCAGCCACCCAGCCAGCCCCTGCTTTCCGGCCCCCGTGGTCCAAGGGCCCTTGCACCTGCCGAGGAACCGCCAGCGAGGTCAGGGGAGGCTTTGAAGGACCCAACTGCCATCCTTACTGTGGGAGCTGCCAAAGCCTTCTGGGTTCTCGAGATGGAATTAGATCAGGGCAGCAGCTCTGCTAACGGCCCTCAGGGGGCAGCAAAGGACAGGACTTTGCGCCATCTGCAGGATCTCGAGAGTCCACCAGGGGTAGTGGGGGTGGGGGTGGCCACCTCAACATTGCTCATGTTGGAGGGGGTGCCTATGGTGGCCCAGGCAGGGCTGGGGGGGGATCCATTGTGCCCAGATGAGGAAGACGTGGGCGAGCACTATACCCTTGTCCACCAGAGCCTTGCTGTTCCTCTCAGGCCATGCAGAGGACTCCCAGTGATGCCAGCTGCTGGGGGGGGGCACCTGGCTACGCTTACTTCAAGGCTGCTGCTGATTGGCTCGCTCTCCGTGGCAATTTGACAGGAGACCACCAGGAGCGGTCAGGAGGGGGGGGCAAGGGGATGGTGAAAGGGCAGCATGGCTGCTTGTGGTTAAGTGCTAAGGCAGGACTTCTCTCAGACCCTGCCTCCCTTTCCCCCTTCCCTTCTTTGTCTTTCCACCTTCCCTTTCTCCTTTCCTGTCCCTTCTTGGATGCTCCAATGTAAAAGGGGAAACATTTCTCGATGCCTCCTTGCCTTGTGATCAAATGCCACTTTTGCTAGCAGTCTGTGGCCACTTAAAAGACGGAGAACGAACCAGGCCCAGTTTATCCCAGGCTTGCATTTAGTGGGGACGTGCACAGACAACACTACAGCAAAACTGTCAAAATGGTGGCTGTGATAGTTGATGAGAGCTCCTCCGTTTTTTATGTGCAACAGCTTTAGCATTTAGGAACAGAGGTAAGTTAGTTGCTTTTCTATTCATACATAATCCTTAAAAGGGCTCTCATGTAGGGACCCTGCCTTGGTCTAATTCAGACTGGAAATATAGCAAAGGAAATGTTTCTCCCCCCCCCCTCTGCTTTGTCCTGTTTTTTCCATTGGAAATGGCTGTTTGCAACACACAAGGAGGGGATACTTTCCTAAGAGCTCACAATTCAAGAATACCAATGTTAACTTGGACTGCCAATAAAGTCCTGTCTGCTACAAAAGAGAACACAAAATTGCTTTCTCCTTTGAGCTCAAGTCTCAGTGGATATAGGATTGAAGCCACTAAGGTGTTTTTCCTTCCTTCTTCCTCCCTCCCTTTTTTCCTCCCTCCCTCCATTCCTTCCATCCTTCCTTCTCCTTCTCATCTCTTTCCTTCCTCCGCACTCAGGAAGGGGTGATAGGAGGGGGGAAAGATTGCCAGTGCTGTCGGTCTCCATGCTGCCGCTGGCCGTCGCTATCCCTCACGGGTGGGCAGGGCTGGTCCTGGTGAAAGGGAAGCCTCATGGATGCAAGGCTAGGGCAGCGAGGGGGCCATGGAGGGGCTGGTGGGCGGTGGGGCTGATCTACAACCTGGTTGTGTCCATCAAAGCCAGAATGTGCTCAGCCTTAGATCCACAGGGCAGCTCTGGAACCAGTGAGCAGTCACCCCGCCACCAGGGTGTGCACCCTGGGTGAAACCAGCCTGCAGGGCAACATAGCCAGCAGGGTCACCAGACTCCGCTTGCACGTGCACCAAGGGCGTAGGGCAGGGGTGCATGTTGCTGGTTCCGGGGCTGCCCTGTGGATCTAAGGCTGAGCGCATTCTGGCTTTCAGGGCTGGCACCAGGTTGTAGACCAGTCTCCGGTTCGCTTGGGCTGGTTCTTTGCTGTTCCAAAGCAGGTCCCCGGGCCAGACGGATAACATGGCGGGCTGGATGTGGCCTGCAGGCCTTGTGTTTGACATGTCTGCTCTAAAGCTTGAGATATCCTGGCCAGCCCAGTACATTTTGATTCAATTCACACGACACTACTCTATCCATAATATCTGACACCCACATTCACATTTTCTAAGCATGGCGGTATTGAGAAAGGCTGGATTTTGGAGGCTGTGCCTGTTGTCCAAGTCCAGCCTTCATTACTTCCTGGCTGAGTTCAAGCCGGTCTCTCAGTTGCCGCATCTCGGGGGCAATCCTGGTTCCAGCTGAAACCTTTCCTGAAGGAGAGATAAGGAGCCAGAAACTGTCCTCTCCTAAAAATACAGACTGCGGACACAAAACAGAGACCAAGAATTCTTCCACCTGGTTCTGCTCCAGTCAACCACCACTGATATGCAGGTTCTGAGGTTTGGCTTGATAAAGAAATACAGGGAATCAGAAGTTGCCTTCAAGCTTTACGTTTTTATTCAGCTGAATAGAGACGGACTCCTCTAAATGAGAGGAGCCCCGAATGACAAGAAATCCTTGTA
>NW_015391034.1:139579-141107 GCF_001527695.2 Protobothrops mucrosquamatus
TTTTTTACAACAAATTTTAATAATATAACCATCTACTCTCTTCTTTATCAAATACTTCAATCCTTTAAATCTTATTAATTCGAATAATATATATCCAAAAAATCAATTCCAAATCAGAAAATTTTAAAAATATAAAACTTTCAAAACATTCATATAAGATTATCATCAAGAAATTCTTCCATAGCCAATCCTTGCTTCCATTCTTTTTTTTTTTTTATTGCTGATCAACCTTCAAAGCCAGTGAATCTTCCGCCTTTTTCATTAACAATTGTAACGTGTTCGAAATTTCTGCTGATAATAAAATCATGTGATTATATTATAACAAGATCTTCTGAAAACACAAGCAGCAACATCTCCAGCTGGTTTTCTCTGACGCACGACCCATTTCTATAAGCTTTTTTTTTTCAAAATTTCATCAGGGAGGTATACCAGGACCATAACCGGATCTGTTACCGCTTCCTTTCCCAGCTTTTCCATAATATCTTCTTCAACATCTTCACATAACTTATCCACCCGTTGCTCTGTACAATCTGAAACTATAAAACTCATTTAGCCAGCAAAAAAGAAGCATGGATTTTTCTTTCTTTCTTTCTTTCACAATTCCGCAGCCATTTTAAAGCCATTCTTCAAACTTCTTTAAAACACTTCAGTAATCCATAAAAATAATAAGTATCACCAACACATAAACATTGCAAATTCTTTGCAACTAAAACTTTCCAAAAACCGAAAAAAGCCACAATATATCTCTATCCAGTTAGTAATCAGAAGAGAGTGAAAGTAAAAAGCGAAAGTTTTTTATCAGCTCCAAAGAAACGGCAATTCCGCAGCCATTTTCTTCCCACTTTAAGTCCCCACCAAAAAGGAAGATGTTAGTTCAAAATCAAAAATCCACATAAGCCGAAACTACTCCAAACCTCCTGCTTAGTTCCGTCTGCTTGTAATTTAAATCCAAGTAGCTTTCAGTAGCAGAGGTGGGCGCTGCATCTGGCTTCGCTCCAAAGAAAAGGAGCGAAGGCGTCCTGGGGCGCGGAGAACGTCCAGACTCCGGCTGAGCTCTCACCCCCCAACCCCGATCAAAGAAAAACCGGGGTGAGAGGGAGCTCTAAGCCTATCCGGACTGCTCACCCCCCCTCTTCGCCCGAGGGACGGGGTTCCTAGCCGAGAGACAGCTGTTGCACGCTGTCTCTTCAGGCTTTGACGCGCTCCCAGGCGGGCGGCTAACAAAAGCCGCCATTGGTGCAGCCTAACACCACCGGAAGTCCAGCTGAAACCTTTCCTGAAGGAGAGATAAGGAGCCAGAAACTGTCCTCTCCTAAAAATACAGATTGTGGACACAAAACAGAGACCAAGAATTCTTCCACCTGGTTCTGCTCCAGTCAACCACCACTGATATGCAGGTTCTGAGGTTTGGCTTGATAAAGAAATACAGGGAATCAGAAGTTGCCTTCAAGCTTTACGTTTTTATTCAGCTGAATAGAGACGGACTCCTCTAAATGAGAGGAGCCCCGAATGACAAGAAATCCTTGTA
>NW_015391035.1:0-19682 GCF_001527695.2 Protobothrops mucrosquamatus
TGGATGGGGAATTCTGGGAGTTAAACCCCACCCGTTCTGGATGGGGAATTCTGGGAGTTAAACTCCACCCGTTCTAGATGGGGAATTCTGGGTACTAAACTCTACCCATTCTGGATGGGGAATTCTGGGAGTTAAACTCCACCCGTTCTGGATGGGGAATTCTGGGAGTTAAACTCCACCCATTCTGGACAGGGAATTCTGGGAGTTAAACCCCACCCGTTCTGGACGGGGAATTCTGGGAGTTAAACTCCACCCGTTCCGGATAGGGAATTCTGGGAGTTAAACTCCACCTGTTCTGGATGGGGAATTCTGGGAGTTAAACCCCACCCATTCTGGATGGGGAATTCTGGGAGTTAAACTCCACCCGTTCTGGATGGGGAATTCTGGGACTTGAAGGGCACACATCTTACAAGGTCAGAGAAAACCATCAATCTTCACACACTCTTTCTCTCTCTCTCTCTCCAGCCTTCAGGATGCAAAATAACGGGTGAAAAACACAAAAGACAGATTTTAATTTAATTAAGGAAAAATAAATACTGGTGCTATGACAATTTGGGACCTACCATCTTTATTTAGCAGAGGTTTTTTTGTGGGGGGATGCTAAGAGAGACAAGGCAGATCTTGTGAACTCTCTGAAGATGGGGCTATTTCCATTTTTCTCTGTGTTTATGCCTGTGGATGATGGGAGTTGCAGTCCAGGAATATCATCACTAGTGAGTTGTCAGCTATGCAACTCAGGTTTTAGCACAATCAAGTCAGGTGATCAAGCTATGAGGACCGAAAACTGGGAATTTACTGGGTGGTTTAATCAGAAGCAGAAAGCTAAAATCATTCCTTTATCGGATGATTCTGCCTCTACGTAACACATTGAGTGGATGGATGCCATCTTGCTTTTATTATTTTATATTATATTATTTATATTATATTATATTATTTTATATTATATTCTGCTTTTATTCTGATCCAATGAGGCCCTCAGAGTTGTTTGGAAATTGGGGAGGCACAAATCTGAATAAATAAAAGTTAAGTGCTTAATAGGAGCAGCAATTAAGGCAAACAAAACAAAACAAACCAAAACCCCTCGTTCCGTGCATTATTTTATTTATAAAAGGTGTCAGAGTCACTAACATCGGATGTTCTTGCTTTGACAACAGATGGAAATGCAGCCATCTTTTCTCCATTGTTTTTAGAGTTTGTTGATGCTGGGAGGGGGAATGTGGATGAGAATCCAGCTGGTCATAACAACAATAACTCAGCCCTGGGAACCCAAGGTCATCGGGCCCAGAGCTGATAGAGTTTTGGGGGGCTGGAGAGCTGGGGAGAAAGCTGGGCCTTCAAGCTGATTTATTTATTTATTTATTTATTTATTAAATTTATATACCGCCCTATCTCCCTTGCGGGACTCAGGGCGGTGAACAGGCGATACTAAAAACCACGATAATAAATAAATAGTTTGTTTTAAAATCGAATTAAACAACAGGCCTGTTCTAAAAACACACCCGTAAAAAAACCCCCCACTGAAACATAATCAAACTACGCCAGGCCGGCCGCACGGAATAGATGGGCCTTCAGGGCTCGGCGAAAAAGGCGGCAGGTCCGCAACTGTACGTAGGTCGGGGGGTAGGTCATTCCAGAGGGCAGGAGCTGCCACAGAGAAGGCTCTCCCCCCCATTCCAGGTCGTCCTGTAGTTTCATTTAGTACCGTTGAACGTTACAAAGACACTGAAAAAAAAGAGACTTACGATTGTTTTTCACATGCCGTTGCACCATCACCCCTGGTCACGTGATCAAAATGCCAACATGTCTAAGGGTATAGAGTTTCTTGCCTGGACTAGAAGACCTCCAAAGTCACTTCCAACTAACAATAACAATAACAATAATAGAATTGGAAGGGACCTTGGAGGTCATCTAGTCCAGCTCCCTGCTCAGGCAGGAAACCCTATACCAGTGGTGGCGAACCTATGGCACGGGTGCCAGAGGTGGCACTCGGAGCCCTCTCTGTAGGCACACGTGCCATTGCCCCAGCCTTACCTCCCCCTGCAACCCCCTCCTCACCAGCAGCCCCCCTGGAGGAGTCGCCCCCGAGCGTGGCCCAGGCGGAGCAGCGTAGCCAAGGACATGGCAGCCAGGCAGTATAGACAAGACTCTGCCCTCACGCCCCATCGCGCACAGTTGATGCTATGGGGCATGGGCAGAGGGCGTGGTCGCCATGGCGCTGCTGGGCTGCCTGGGCGATCTGCGGCGGGCCCTGGAGGCGGTGAGTGGCCCTGCGGGCAGGCGGGTGGCAGCGGGGCAGGGGGTGGAACGGGGCCAGTTTTTGGGCACTCGGTCTCTAAAAGGTTCGCCATCACTGCCCTATCCCATTTCGGACAAATGGCTGTCCAGTCTCTTCTTAAACCCTTCCAGTGTTGGAGCATTCACCGCTTCTGACAGCAAGCTGCTCCACTGGTTAATTGTCCTCATCGTCAGGAAATGTCTCCTTAGTTCCAGGTTGCTTCTCTCCTTGATGAGTTTCCATCTGTCTATCTATTCTTCTGTTATTCTTCCCTTCGGTTGCCCCAAGGTCATTCTCACATACCATTACAGGATGGGGGGGGGGCTACTGGCAATCTCAGGTCATAAAACCAGGAAGTCCAAAAGTACTTCCTTAGGGGTGCCAGGAAAGTTCCACAGCACATTTGTGCAAGAAAAAGTTAGCAATTCAGCTTCACCCGAGGGAAACTTTACATTACTCAGAGTGAGATCACGGAGGGCTGGGCTGGTGGGCGAGAAAACATGGCTGATGGTTTCAGAAGAGCCGAGAATAGACTTTTAGCTATTAATTTTGGTGTCCACATAGTCACCCGCATTTCAGAAGGTCCCAGGTGGAGATCTACTAACTCCAAGTGGGGTCTTGAACAGTGAGTCAGCTAAATGGGTATTAGGAAGGAAGATTCTCAGGAAATCCCAGGGGTTCTGTAACAACAACAACAACAACAACAACAACAACTGAAGAAACAGTGGACCCCCCTGGTAAGCTGCTGCAAGAAGATCGCACAGACTGACTACAAGCAACGGCACGACAAAGTAGCAACAATGGTGCACTGGAAGATCTGCAAGAAATGTCATTTGCCTGCAAGCAAGAACTGGTGGGACCATAAAAGAGAGAAAGTCAAAGAAAATGAAAATGTTAAATTGCTCTGGGACTTTAGAATTCAAACAGGCAAGCACCTGCCATGTAACACCCCGGACTTAACAATTGTTGATAAGAAAGTAAAAAATGTTTGGATAATGGACGTTGGGTAGGTCTAGTTTAATGAAGAGAAGGACGAGGGGGGACAGGATAACAGTCTTTCAATATCTCAGGGGCTGCCACAAAGAAGAGGGAGTCAAGCTATTCTCCAAAGCACCTGAAGGCAGGACAAGAAGCAACGGATGGAAAGTAATCAAGGAGAGAAGCAACCTGGAATTAAGGAGGAATTTCCTGACAGTGAGAACAATTAACCAGTGGAACAACCTGCCTCCAGAAGTTGTGGGTGCTCCATCACTGGAGGTTTTTAAGAAGAGACTGGACAGCCATTTGTCTGAAATGGTACAGGGTTTCCTGTCTGAGCAGGGGTTTGGACTAGATGATCTCCAAGATCCCTTCCAACTTTGTTGTTGTTGTTTTGTTATTGTTACTATTATTACTATTACTATTACTATTACTACTACTACTACTACTATTATTATTAGTATTATCATCATCATCATCATCATCATCATCATCATCATCATTATTATTATTATTATTATTATTATTATTATTATTATCATCATCCCAGGGTCCTGCAGAAACTCTGAACTGGTTCTCCAAGGACTTCCCAATTCTGAGGCCTGCCTTTTTCCACGCACCCTCCAGAACATGTCCGCCAACAGAAAAGGACCTTTTTGCATTGCACATTTTTTTTTAAAAAAAAGTCCTTTTTTTTTTTTTTGCACTTTGCATTTTCATTTCAAGGGAAAAACGCAAGCCGGAAGTGCCCTCCAGACCGCCCAAATTTTCTGACTCACGTATGCATCGCAACAGAGGTGGGGGGAAAAATAAATAAATCCCTAAACACAGAGAACTTCAAAACGAGCCAGCTTTTGTTCCCAGGTCCATCCTTGGAAACCTCCTCCAGAGATATACAGGAAGTCCTCGACTTACAACCGTTCATTTATTTGACCGTTCAAAGTTCCAAAGGGCATGAAAAAAAATGGCTTGCGAGGACTAAGCAACCGAGAACTAAGGAGAAATTTCCTGACAGTGAGAACAATTTACCAGCGGAACTACTTGCCTCCAGAATAATAATAATAATAATAATAATAATAATAATAATAATAATAATAATAATAATAATAATAATAATAATAATAATAATAATAATAATAATAATAATAATAATAATAACAATAACAACAACAACAACAACAATAACAATAATAATCCCAAAACAACTGGAGCATCACTTGAACACCATTGGCATTGACAAATTTGCCATTAGTCAATTGCAAAAGGTGGCCTTACTGGGAACTGCTTCCATCCTGCGATGATATCTGTAATACCATCAAACATCCATATCTGCCTATCCCAGGTCCTTGGGAAGGACTCGATAGGTAGACAAAATGCCAAATCCAGTCTGAACATCTGGCTGACTGTGCGATGATCCATAATAATAAAGTTGGAAGGGACCTTGGAGGTCATCTAGTCCAACCCCCTGCTCAGGCAGGAAACCCTAAACCATTTCGGACAAATGGCTGTCCAGTCTCTTCTTAAAAACTTCCAGTGTTGGAGCATTCACCGCTTCTGGAGGCAGGTGGTTCCATTGGTTCCTCAGTCTGGATTTGTGGGATGCTCCAACACTGGAGGTTTTTAAGAAGAGACTGGATAGTAGCCGCTTGTCTGAAATGGTACAGGGTCTCCTGCTTGAGCAGGGGGCTGGACTAGAAGACCTCCAAGGTCCCTTCCGGCTCTATTCTGATTGACTGACTTCCAGAGAAGTCCACAGCTGGGGCGAGAGCTTACGCAGCCACCCTCTACACCCACGCAGCCACCCTCTACACCCGCCCGCCCGGAAACAGCTTGCTAACCCAGGTGACCGTTTAATCTGCTTGCAGAAAATTAAGAAGCCGCAATGTCAGGGCTGGCTGAGGATTTACTGCAAATGGGAAATCTAAACACTCAACACAAAGAGGTTGCTTACAAGGAGGAGAGGAACTTGGATAGACGGCTAGAAGAAGGAGAGGAAGGAAGCAGAAACGAGAAGTCAGACTCGGTCTATGTTGCTCAAACTTTCCACCGCAAATCTTCTCTCTTGGGTCTGCTTACCGGAAAGAAAAAAATAAAACAAAACACGGGTTGCTAATTGATAAGGGACTTGTCAAGGTCAAGGTTGCTGGAATTGGGTATGTCTACTTTAATGAAGAGAAGGAGGAGGGGGGACATGATAGCAGTCTTCCAGTATCTCAGGGGCTGCCCCAAAGAAGAGGGAGTCAAGCTATTCTCCAAAGCGCCTGAAGGCAGGACAAGAAGCAACGGATGGAAACTAACCAAGGAGAGAAGCAATCTGGAACTAAGACAAAACTTCCTGACAGTGAGAACAATTAACCAGTGGAACCACCTGCCTCCAGAAGCAGTGAATGCTCCAACACTGGAAGTTTTTAAGAAGGGACTGGACAGCCATTTGTCCGAAATGGTATAGGGTTACCTGCCTGAGCAGGGGGTTGGACTTGATGACCTCCAAGGTCCCTTCCAACTTTATTATTATTATTATTATTATTATTATTATTATTATTATTATTATTATTATTATTATTATCATTATCATCATCATCATCATCATCATCATCATCAGCCACATCTGCATAACCATCACCTGTTACCCCTCCCTCCATCTCTTCCGAATTTAAATCCTAGATCAGTGTAGCTAGGCCCGGGGGTCTGATGAATGAGCTGAATATTGCAACAGCCCAGTGGCTTGGAATAAAATTGGTTATTTGGGAAAGGGGGGTACAGAGAGTCCTTGACTTACAATGGTGGGGGAAAAAGGTGACTTATTGCCGTTTTTCACACAACCGTCAAAGAATCCCCCCATGGTCAAGTGATCAAAAATTCAGACATATAGCAAATGGCACTTAGGATGGTTGCCTCGTCCCAGGGTCGTGTGTTCACTGTGGGATGGAGGAGAGGACCATTGGTGAGGAAAGGAAGACACCAGTGGATTTGCTGGGTCCATCGATCCCCACACCCACTGGGGAAAACAACTGATAGGCAGGATTCTGCTTTCTGCTGACCAAGGACAATATTGACCTTGAGAAGATCCTCAATATTCCAGAAGATCACATTTGACCTTCCACAAGGTCAATCTTCCCGAAGACCACACTGATTCTTTCAGAAGGTCAATATTCCAGAAGACCACATTTGTCCTTCCACAAGGTCAATATTCCAGAAGAGCTCATTGGTTCTTTCAGAAGGTCAATATTCCAGAAGACCACATTTGTCCTTCCACAAGGTCAATATTCCAGAAGAGCTCATTGGTTCTTTCAGAAGGTCAATATTCCAGAAGACTATGTATCTTCTCCCACAAGGTCAATATTCCAGAAGACCATGTTTGTCCTTCCACGAGGTCAATATTCCAGAAGAGCTCATTGGTTCTTTCAGAAAGACAATATTCCAGAAGACCATGTTTGTCCTTCCATAAACTCAATATTCCAGAAAACCACATTTGTCCTTCCACAAGGCTGATATTCCAGAAGACCACGTTTCTTCTCCCACAAGGTCAATATTCCAGAAAAATCATGTTTGTTCTCCAAAAGGTCTACAATCCAGAAGACTACGTTTGTTCTTCCACAAGGTCAATATTCCAGAAGACCATGTTTCTTCTCCCACAAGGTCAATATTCCAGAAGAGCTCATTGGTTCTTTCAGAAGGTCAATATTCCAGAAGACCATGTTTGTCCTTCCGTAAACTCAATATTCCAGAAGACCACATTTGTCCTTCCACAAGGTTGATATTCCAGAAGACCACGTTTCTTCTCCCACGAGGTCAATATTCCAGAAAAATCACGTTTGTTCTCCAAAAGGTCTATAATCCAGAAGACCACGTTTGTTCTCCCACAAGGTCAATATTCTAGAAGACCATGTTTGTACTCCCACAAGGTCACTCTTCCAGAAGACCACACTGATTCCTTCACAAGGTCAATCTTCCTGAAGACTACATTGATTCTTTCACAAGGTCGATATTCCAGAAGATCACGTTACTTCTCCCACAAGGTCAATATTCCAGAAAAACCACGTTTGTTCTCCAAAAGGTCTATAATCCAGAAGACCACGTTTGTTCTCCCACGAGGTCAACATTCCTGAAGTCTACATTGATTCTTTCTCAAGGTCAATATTCCAGAAGATCACGTTTGTTCTCCACAAAAAAGACCACATTTGGTCTTCCAATGTTCCCCTATCAGGCCCAAAAATCTGCACAAAAGAATCTTCTGCCCATGGAGCTAGTGAAATCAGAGGCCAGGTTTCATTAGGTTTCTGCCACAATGTGGGACTTCCCTTCCATGATTGGCACAATGCTGACAAGAAGGAGATCTGAAGCAGGGGTCCTCAACCTTGACAACTTTAAGACTTGTGGACTTCAACTCCCAGACAACCATTTGTCTGAAATGGTATAGAGTTTCCTGCCTGAGCAGGGGTTGGACTAGAAGACCCCCAAGGTCCCTTCCAACTCTGTTATTCTATTCTATTCTATTCTATTCTATTCTATTCTATTCTATTCCATTCCATTCCATTCAATTCCATTCCGTATATTCTATTCTGTTCTGTTCTGTTCCATTCCATTCCGTTCCATATTTTCTATTCTATTCTATTCTATTCTATTCTATTCTATTCTATTCTATTCTATTCCATATATTCTGTTCTGTTCTGTTCCGTTCCGTTCCGTTCCGTTCCATTCCATTCCATTCCATTCCTTATATTCTATTCTGTTCTGTTCTGTTCTGTTCCATTCCGTTCCATATTTTCTATTCTATTCTATTCTATTCTATTCTATTCTATTCTATTCTATTCTATTCTATTCTATTCCATTCCATATATTCTGTTCTGTTCTGTTCTGTTCCGTTCCGTTCTATTCCATTCCATTCCATTCCTTATATTCTATTCTGTTCTGTTCTGTTCCATTCCGTTCCATATTTTCTATTCTATTCTATTCTATTCTATTCTATTCTATTCTATTCTATTCCACTCCACTCCACCCCACCCCCACCCCATCCCTTATGGATATTCTTTACGTCTGCACAAGCTGTTCGAAGAAGCCATCGGCCCAGTGAGGCATTTCAGGACATGTGTTTCCAGATACAAATGTCCTTTTCTGTCCATTCGGCAGAACTGTGTGTGTGTTTTTTGCCTGCTACGTGACTCATGGTGTTTTTTATTTGGCAACCGTCGTGACGCTCCAGTTTTGCATCTGAGACGGGAAGAGGGAAAGAGCAGGGAAGGGGACAGAAGGACGTCGGGATCAGCCATCGATAAACCGGTGGCACAAGAAGATAGCTTGGTCTCCATCATATCCATGTACTTGGGGGGTCTTCAAACTTGGCCCTTTTGTGACTTGTGGACTTCAACTCCCAGAATTCCTTAGCCAGCATGCGTGGCTGAGGAATTGTGGGTGTTGAAGCCCACAAGTCACAAAAGGGCCAAGTTTGAAGACCCCTGACCTAGTAGGACATGTTTTGAAGATTTAGAGTCCAGCATGGCTGGCTCAGGAATTCTGGGAGTTGAAGTCCACAGGTCATAAAAGGGCCATATTTCTCCACCCCTGGTTTAGACCCACAAAGGAGACAAATTAGTACATTTTTCCAAGTGTGAAACAGTGAGAATCTAGGACAGTGTTTCTCAAACATGCAACTTTAAGACTGTGCTGGCTGGGGACTTCAACTCCCAGAATTCCCCAACCAGCACAACTGCTTGATGGGACAGCCAAGGAGCGATCAGTCCAGGCAAAGAAGCGAAGAGTAAACCACAGCCTAGTCAAAGAACCACCAGGAACGTTCCCAACAACACTGAGAGGGCAAGTCAGTAGTTATATAAACAGAGAGCAAACGCCACACTCGCTTCCTAGCCCTGATGGTGTTACCTAGTTGAGTCATGAAACGTCTGCAAGAAAACAACCAAGCTTAGTTATGAAGGGAGGGAGAGGGAGAGAGAGAGGGAGGGGGAGGGAGAGAGAGGGGAGGGAGAGAGGGCAGAAGGAAGGAAGGTTGATGTTGAAGAAGGAATGTTAATGAGGAGGGGAGGGGAGGGGAGGGAAGGGAAGGTTTGTGTTGAAGGAAGGAAGGAAGGAAGGAAGGAAGGATGAAAGAAAGAAAGAAAGAAAGAAAGAAAGAAAGAAAGAAAGAAAGAAAGAGGAAGGAAGGGAGGAAGGGAGGAAGGAAGGAAGGAAGGAAGGAAGGAAAATTGGTTGATGTTGAGGAAGGAAGGTTAATTTGGACTCAAGGAAAGAGAAGGAAGATTCATGTTGATGAAGATTAATTAGGAAGGAAGGCAGGCAGGAGGGAGGGAGGGAGGAAGGAGGGAAGGAGAGATGGGGAGAGATGGGAGGAAGGAAAGAAGAAAGAATGAAAGAGAGAGAGAGAGAAAGAAAGAAAGAAAGAAAGAAAGAAAGAAAGAAAGAAAGAAAAAGAAAGAAAAAGAAAGGGAGGGAGGGAGGAGGAAGGAAGGAAGGAGAAAAAGAAATGAGGAAGGAAGGAAGGAAGGAAGGAAGGAAGGAAGGAAAATTGGTTGATGTTGAGGAAGGAAGGTTAATTTGGACTCAAGGAAAGAGAAGGAAGATTCATGTTGATGAAGATTAATTAGGAAGGAAGGCAGGCAGGAGGGAGGGAGGAAGGAAGGAAGGAAGGAGAGATGGGGAGAGATGGGAGGAAGGAAAGAAGAGAGAAAGAGAGAGAGAGAGAGAAAGAAAGAAAGAAAAAAGAAAGGGAGGGAGGAGGAAGGAAGGAAGGAGAAAAAGAAATGAGGAAGGAAGGAAGGAGGGAAGGGCTACAAGCCAATCCCATTTCTACAACTCCTCCCCCCCTCAGTCAACACAACACAAAAGCAGCTGGCATGGCCACAAAGCCTGGCGGGCTCCATCATCCCCCCCCTTCTCTTCAATCTTGCGCAATGGAGCCCGTCCTCCTAGCCGGCCCAGAGTCACATGCAGGTGATGTGTGAGTGAATCAGCCTGGCAGAAGAGGAGAGAGAGGCAAGGAGGAAAGAACGAATCACACGCCTTGCAGGGGATGTGTTTGTGTTTCGCCTACGGAATAGGCCAGGCTGCAGACAGCCTGTCCTAGTAGGACGGAAGGAAGGAATTGGAAAGGTGTTTGTGTGTCTGTGTTTGTGTGTGCTTGCAGGAGTGGGGCAAGGCAACAAAGCAAAGCGTCTGCAGAGCTCAACATCCTTAGCTATAAATTCATGGCTAGAATCACAACCTCTCTCTCTCTCTCTCTCTCTCTCTCTCTTTCTTTCTTTTTGTCTCTTTTTCTCTCTCTCCCTTTCTCCCTTTCATTCTCTTTCTCTCTTTCTTTCTCTCTCTCTCCCTTTTTCTTGCTCTTTCTCTTCCTCTTCCCCCCTTTCTCTCCCTTTCTCTCTCTTTCTCTTTCTCTTTTTCTTTCTCTTTCTCTCTCTCTGTTTCTCTTTTTCTCTTTCTCTCTTTCTCTCTCTTTCTCTCTCTCCCTTTCTCCCTTTCTCTTGTTCTTTCTCTCTTTCTCTCTCTCTCCCTTTCTCTCACTCTTTCTCTCCCTTTCTCTTTCTCTTTCTCCTTCTCTCTCTCTTTCTCTCTCTCTCTCTTTTTCTCTTTTTCTCTCTCTCTCTCCCTTTCTCTCTCTCTCTCTCTCTTTCTTTTTCTCTTTTTCTCTCTTTCTCTCCCTTTCTCTCCCTTTCTCTCCCTTTCTCTCTCTCTCTCTCTCTCTCTGCAGCCCACAGCTGCAATGCTGCCTCCCTCCCGCGCTTGCTCCAGGGAGAACAACCCAGAATGTCACAAACACACAAAGCTTTTCAGAGCCCCCTGAGGCTTGCCGGACATCACGATTGCGCACTGTGGCTGGCACCACAACCTCGTGCAATCAGGTGCCCCAACATGCCTGTCTCAAATGTCTGCGTCCGCCCATCACTTGAACCCGGTGAGGTCAAGTCCACCAGACTGCGTTGCTTACCGCCTGGCCAGCTTGGTTCCTACCACGTAGTCCTCGCCTGATGACCACGACTGAGCTCCAAATAGCTTCCTCATTTGACTTTGCTAGTCAGAAAGTCGCAAAAAGGGGATCATGTGACCCCGGGACACTGCAACCGGCGTAAGTACAAGCCAGTTGCCAAGGGGCTGAATTTTGATCACATAACCGCGGGGATGCTGCAACGGACGTAAATGCGAAAACTGGCCATAGGTCACATTGTTTTCAGTGGCACTGTAACTTCGAATGGTCGCTAAAGGAATGTTTAATAATAATAATAATAATAATAATAATAATAATAATAATAATAATAATAATAATGATGATGATGATGATGATGATGATGATGATGATGATAAAGTTGGAAGGGACCTTGCAGGTCATCTAGTCCAACCCCCTGAGTATCTAGGGCAGGGGTCTTCAACCTTGGCCCTTTTATGACTTGTGGACTTCAACTCCCAGAATTTCTCAGCCAGGCACGCTGGCTGAGGAATTCTGGGAGTTGAAGTCCACAAGTCATAAAAGGGCCAGATTTGAAGACCCCCTGGTGTAAAACAAGTATATTGTCTGAATGTAGCCACGTCTTAAAGTTGACAAGGTTAAGCAACACTGGTTTGGACTGACTTGGACTACAACTCCTATAAACCCCAGCCAGCTTCTCGCACATTTAGAGGACAACCACTTTGTAGTGATGCTTGAAGGATCAAATGTCACGGAGATATTTTCACTAAAAATGGTTCAAAATAAGGCCCAGTGGCTGAATTCCTACAACCCAGTGGCTAGATTCAGACAATATACTTGTTTAACCCCAGGGGTCTTCAAACTTGGCTCTTTCATGACGTGTGGACTTCAACTCCCAGAATTCCTCAGCCAGCATCGCTGGCTAAGGAATTCTGGGAGTTGAAGTCCACACGTCATGAAAGGGCCCAGTTTGAAGACCCCTGGTTTAGGACAACATACCTGTATTACATTCCTTATGAGGAGAAAAAAAGCAGAAATCTTACCCTTGTTCTACATTTAGTGATAATTACCTCTCTTCCAGCCACAGAGCCACAAAGCAGCCCACAAAAATCTGAACTAGGCCTCTACCTACTCTTTTTTTCCAGAATGTTCCTTCAAGATTTCCTCAAAATACTCATACCTACCTTATACATTCTATAGAACAGGGGTCTTCAAACTTGGCCCTTTTATGACTGGTTGACTGGCTCAGGATTTCTGGGAGTTGAAGTCCACAAGTCATCAAAGGGCCAAGTTTGAAGACCCCTGATCTAGGGCTTGGATGGTCATCTTACTGGACCCTAACGTGACTTCAGTTTCCCTTTTATTTTATCTAAGCTTATTTATTTATTCATCTAGTGATTTGTATCCCCCTTTACTTCACGAAGTTCTCAACTTACGACTATTTGTTTAGTGACCGTTCAAAGTTATGACCGTTTTTCACACCTGTGACCACTGCAGCACCTCCCCCCCCCAAGGTCATGTCGTCAAAATTCAGACGCTTGGCAACTGTCTCATACTTAACGACGGTCGAAGCGTCCTAAGCGTGAGATAGTCAGGCGTCACGTGATCCCCTTTCACGACCACCTGACAAGCAAAGTCAATTGGGGGGGGGAAGAGCCGGATTCACTTAACGACCGTGTGACTAATTTAACGACGGCCGCGATTCCCTTAACGAGCGTGGCACAAAAGGTCATAAAACGGGGGTCAAAGCTCACTTAACAACCGTCTGGCTTAGCCACCGAAATTTTTAGACTCCATTGCCGTCGTAAGTCGAGGACTGCCTGCGTTTCGGCCTGGAAAGCCAGCTTCAGACAGCTTCATTACATTGCTTGGAGCGGAGGCTAAGAAACACAGGCAGCTGCGTTGCCGTTTCCCCATTAATCCGTCATTGCAATAGCCCACTAAAGCAGCAACAGGCAATTTATCTCAGGACTCTTGGAGAGAAATGAGGACTCTTGGAGAAAAACTTCCCTGCCTTGAACTGCACAAAAAAAAATGCATTTTTTTTCCTGTTCTCATCCAGCAGAGCTTGGGTGGGGGGGAATCACAGAAGGATCAAACCTTCTTGTGATCAAAGGCTTCTTGTCAGCTTATCTTTTGGCCATCTGTCTGAAAAAGCTTTCCCAAAGCCACAGGTCTAATTTTTAGAATAGAATAGAATAGAATAGAATGGAATGGAAGGGAAGGGAAGGGAAGGGAAGGGAAGAGAAGAGACAGATTGTAGAATAGAATAGAATAGAAATATAGAATAGAAATAAAGAATAGAATAGAATAGAAATATAGAATAGAAATAAAGAATAGAATAGAATAGAAATACAGAATAGAATAGAATAGAATAGAATAGAATAGAATAGAAGCTGGAAGGGACCTTGGAGGTCTTCTAGTCCAGCCCCCTGCTCAAGCAGAAGAATCTATACCATCTCAGAGAGATGATTGTCTAGTCTCTTCTTAAAAACCTCCAGTGATGGAGCGCCCACGATTTCTGGTGGCAAGCTGTTCCACTGGTTAATTGTCCTCATTGTCAGGAAGTTTCTCCTTAATTCCAGGTTGCTTCTCTCTTTGGTCAGTTTCCATCATTGTTTCTCGTCCTTCCCTCTGGTGCTTTGGAGAATAGTTTGACCCCCTCTGCCTTGTGGCAGCCCCTCAGATACTGGAATTCTGCTATCATGTCTCCCCTATTTCTTCTTTTCCTTAAACTAGCCAAACCCAAGTCCCGTAGCCGTTCTTCCTATGTTTTAGCCTCCAGGCCTTGGATCATCTTAGTTGTTCTTCTCTGAATTTTTTTTCCAAACTCTCCACATCTTTTTTGTGATATGGGTGACCAAAACTGGCTGCAGTATTTTACACCTGCACCAGCTCAAAACCTCGCTTTTCAAGACCCAGCCATGCAACTCTGTTTCAACTGGGGAAACCGGTCATCTGAATAGTGACTCTAAGGCAGAGGTCCCCAACCTTTTGGGCACCAGGGACCGGTTCTATGGAGAGAGGTTTTTCGGCGGACTGGAGGGTGCGTGGGTTTGTGTGCTGCCTGCATCCCGCGGATGGGGCTTTGCTTGTTTGTGCGGCCCGGTTGCTGGCATGCCGCGGCCCGGTACTGGGCCACAGACCCAGAGTTGGGGACCCCTGCTCTAAGGCAAAGCAAGAACAAAGATGGCTTAAGTCAGGAAGCGGTTCGGCTTATAAACCCCTGGGTTACTTAAGCCATCTGTATATAACAATAACACCCCACAGCTGGGGGCTTTGTTGTCTCTAGATGGTTTGGAGGAGAATTCTCCAGCAGAGACCCTAAATACAGGTAGGTGGTCCTTGACTTACAACCTAGAACAGGTGTAGGCAACCTTGGCTCTTTTATGACTCGTGGACTTCAACTCCCAGAATTCCTGAGCCAGCATGGCTCAGCATGGCTGGCTCAGGGATTCTGGGAGTTGAAGTCCACGAGTCATAAAAGAGCCAAGGTTGCCTACCCCTGACCTAGAACAACCCAGAACTAAGGAAAAAGTTCCTGACAGTGAGAACAATTAACCAGTGGAACTACTTGCCGCCAGAAGTTGTGGATGCTCCAACACTGGAAGTTTCTAAGAAGACACTGGACAACCCTTTGTCTGAAATGGTATAGGTTCTGCTGCCTGAGCAGGGGGCTGGACTAGAAGACCTCCAAGGTCCCTTCCAATTCTGTAATTCTGTTACCGGTTATTCTTTTTACAACAGTTCATTGAGTGACCGTTCAAGATTACAACGGCACTGAAAAAAAGTGACTTAGGGCCCTGTTTCCCACGAACCATCGCAGCATCACGTGATCAACATCCAGAAGTTTGTCAACGCCAAATAACATACAAGACAATACAAGAAGGTTGGTTAGATGACCCAAAAATAAGGACATGGAAGATGACTTGGCAAAGAAAAAAAAAGCTAGAATAAGACTGAAGAAGAATGGAATTTCGACCGTCTTATGAAAATTTTAAATAGAATATATTTAACTAGATAAGACGTGTATGTTGTCACATCTTATCAATGTCACAGGTCATAAAATGGGGCAAAACTCAAACCTTAATAACTATCTTGCTTTGCCATAGAAATGTTGAGCTGAACTGTGTCTGAAAGTAGATGACGGCTTTATTTGTTAATTCCTCCTGGATCAACTCTCAGATGGCAGCCGGCCACTGTGTGAGTTTGTGTCTCCTGGGTCAGCACCACAATCCCACTTCAGGGGAAGATATGCCCCGCATCTCCCTTGTCCTCATACAGACGGTCCTTGACTTACGACCGCAATGGAGCCAAAACTTTCTGTCGTTCAGTGAGACATTTCTTAAGTGAGTTTTGCCAGAGTTGCTAAAGGAATCACTGCAGATGACAAGTTAGGAACACTTGTTGTTAAGTGAATCTGGCCCATCCCCCCCTTGACTTTGCTTGTAAGGAGGTCGCAAAAGGGGATCACGCGACCCCCGGGGGGCACTGCGACCGTCATAAATGCGAGTCGGTTGTCAAACGCCTGAATTTTGATCCCGTCACCGTCGTAAGCCTGAACCGGTTGCCAAGAGTCTGAATTTTGCTCACGTGACCGTGGGGATGCTACAAAAGTCATATAAGTGTGGGGAAAGGGTCCTAAAGTCCCTTTTTTCAGTGCCCTTGTAACTTTGAACGGTCACTAAATGACCTGTCATAAGTCGAGACTAGTTGTATCAAATGTTGATGCCTTCCTTCTACACATCCTGAGCACTGCTCTCCACGCATTTAATGCCAGATGCGAAACAACAAGAGCTGACCCACAACAGCAATAGCATGTAAAGTGTCCCTTCCATTCTCCCCACCCCCAACTTCCCCTGGGGGGGGCACAGAGGCATAAATTCTCAACAACAATGGACAGAATACAAAGGGGGCAGCGGACCCGTTCTTGATTCCTCTCCGTTTTGAGTCTTTTGCAAGGCCACTGTATATATATATATTTTTTTAACCAGGCCTTTAAAACACACCACCAGCCTTTTCTTTTCCATGGGGGGGGGGCCCTCTGTTTGGAGAAACAACCGGCAGGCTGGGTGAGCTCTGCCCCCCAACCTTACAAAGCCGTTGTCCACATCTTCACAAACCGACAACGAAAACGTGTGTTGCTTGCTTTTTTTTTTTAAAGACAACTAATTCTGGCAGTGCTAATACTATTTCTAATGTGTGAGTCACTGCTTGTACGCCCCACTCCCCCGCCCCATCCAGCAGAGCAGGAAAGCTACAGAAAACAACTTGTCTCTAGAAGTTGTGAAAGCTCCAACACTGGGGGGTTTTAAGAAGAGATTGGACAACCGCTTGTCTGAAATGGGGTAGGGTTTCCTGCCGGAGCGAGGGGGGTGGGTGGGGGTTGGACTAGAAGACCGTCAAGGTGCCTTCCAACTCTTCTCTTCTTCTCCTCTCCTCTCCCCTCTCCTCTTCTATTCCTATCCTATTCTATCCTATCCATTCCATAATTCCTATCCTATCCTATCCTATTCCATATTTTCTACTCTACTCTACTCTATACTCCATTCCATTCCATTTCTATCCTATCCTATTCCATAATTCCTATGCTATCCTATGCTATCCTATCCTATTCCATATTTTCTACTCTATACTCCATTCCATTTCATTTCTATCCTATCCTATTCCATAATTCCTATGCTATCCTATCCTATGCTATGCTATGCTATCTTATCCATTCCATAATTCCTATCCTATCCTATCCTATATCCTATCCTATCCTATCCTATCCTGTTCCATATTTTCTACTCTATTCTACTCCATTCCATTCAATTTCTATCCTATCCTATTCCATAATTCCTATCCTATCCTATCCCATATTTTCTACTCTACTCTACTCTACTCTACTCTACTCTACTCCATTCCATTTCTATCCTATCTTATCCTATTCCATAATTCCTATGCTATGCTATGCTATTCTATCCCATATTTTCTACTCTACTCTACTCTATACTCCATTCCATTCCATTTCTATCCTATCCTATTCCATAATTCCTATGCTATCCTATCCTATTCCATATTTTCTACTCTACTCTATACTCCATTCCATTTCATTTCTACCCTATCCTATTCCATAATTCCTATGCTATCCTATCCTATGCTATGCTATGCTATCTTATCCATTCCATAATTCCTATCCTATCCTATATCCTATCCTATCCTATTCCGTATTTTCTACTCTATTCTACTCTATACTCCATTCCATTCAATTTCTATCCTATCCTATCCTATTCCATAATTCCTATGCTATCCTATGCTATCATATCCTATTCCATAATTCCTATGCTATGCTATGCTATTCTATCCCATATTTTCTACTCTACTCTACTCTACTCTACTCTACTCTACTCTACTCTACTCTACTCTACTCTATTATTTTTCTGTTCTGTTCTATTCTACTCTACTCTACTCTACTCCATTCCATTTCTATCCTATCCTATTCCATAATTCCTATGCTATGCTATGCTATCCTATCCCATATTTTCTACTCTACTCTACTCTACTCTGCTCTGCTCTGTTCTGTTCTATTCCATTCATTATTCTATTCCATTCATTATTCCTATTCCTATTCCTATTCCTATTCTATTCTATTCTATTTCTATTCCGTAAGAGACTGGAAGCTATTTCCACCAGGCTCTTATTTCCTTATTCATTTATTATTATTTCATACATCCTCGACTTACAACATTTCATTCAGTGACTGTTCGAAGTTACAACAGCACTGGAAAAAAAGCGACTTAGGACCATTTTTCACACTTACGACCATTGTAGCATCACATGATTTAAACTCTGATCCTTGGCAAATGCCTCCTATTTATGACCTTTGCAGTGTCCCGCATGTGTGTGTGTGTGTGTGTGTGTGTGTGTGATGCGATCCCCCTTTTGGGACCAAAGTCAATGGGGGAACCCCATTCACTTAACCGCCATGTGACTGACTTAACAACTGCAGGGATTTCCTTAACGTAATGAGGCAAAGGTCGTAAAATGGGGCAAAATTCCCCAATAAATTCTAGCTCAGTTGAGGTGGTAAGACGATAACTAAGCTGTAAATGTTTATTGTTTTATAACGAAGCTTATAAAATGTGTTCCTTAGCAAAGAGGCTACCCCGGGCTCTTATTTTTTCCTAGCACCGCCTTCTGCAAACAAGGGTGTCCTACCTTGCCAACTTTAAGCCCTGTGGACTTCAACTCCCAGAATTCCCCAGCCAGCCTGGCTGGCTGGGGAATTCTGGGAGTTGAAGTCCACAAGTCTTAAAGTGGGCAAGGCTGCACATCCTTGATTTATATCTTCTCTCCTCCCCTTCTCACACAAATAGACCCCCACAGGCCTCTCCCCCAGACCCAACACCCCTCTTCATTCAGAAACCATCTCTCCTTTTATTTCGCACACCCCAAAACGCCTCTTGCAACCGTTTTTTTCCCTTGCACCGTGAAAGCCTACAGCGGGGGGGGGGGAAACAATCTTGGAAGGCGCCTCGAAAAGACGGGGAGGGGGGCGCTGCAAAGCGCTTGGCCTCCATCCCAGCAGAGGGCGGTTGCACCTTCTCCCACCCCTTTGAAAAAAACCCCCTCCACATTTTTTTTCCCTCCTGGCTCCCAACCCAAAAAGGTTGCAGGAGTGCCCAGCAAAACTTCCCAAGGCAGAAATTAAAGGCAGCGTTTTATAGACAGAGATAGATCTCCTAGTCAACACGGAGGATTATTATGATGATGATTTTGGTCTTCGGGTTGATTCATTTTTTTTCTCCTTAAGGAAGAGAAAAAGGCAGAAGCCCCGGAGTCAAACACCAGGCCAGAGTAAACCAACCAACCAACCAATCAATCAATCAATCATAAAGGTCTCTGGGTTAGATAGATAGATAGATAGATAGATAGATAGATAGATAGATAGATAGATAGATAGATAGATAGATAGATAGATAGATAGATAGAGATAGATGATGGATATAGAGATGGAGAGGGAGAGATGATAGATGGGACAGGATGATAGATAGATAGATAGATAGATAGATAGATAGATAGATAGATAGATAGATAGATAGATAGATAGATAGATAGATAGATAGATAGGTAAGTAAGTAAGTAAGTAAGTAAGTAAGTAAGTAAGTAAATACATAAGTAAATAAATAAATAAGTAAATAAATGTCTTTGGGTTGATTTTTTTTTCTTAAGGTGCTGAGGAAGAGAAGAGGGCAGGAGCCCAGGAATCAAACCACCAGGTCACAGTAAATCGATCGATCAATCAATCAATTAATCAATCATAAGGGTCTCCGGGTTAAATAAATAAATAAATAAATAAATATCTTTGGGTTGATATATATATTTTTTTTCTTAAGGGGGAGGAAGAGAAGAGGACAGGAGCCCAGGAGTCAAACACCAATTATTATCAATTAATAATAAATGTCTTTTGTGCTGAATAAATAAAAATACGTAAATACCATAAATAAATAAATAAATAAATAAATAAATAAA
>NW_015391035.1:21726-29504 GCF_001527695.2 Protobothrops mucrosquamatus
GCTGGGTGACTTTGGGCCAATCACCAGGAGACCGTGAGTTCTAGTCCCGCCTTAGGCATGAAAGCCGGCTGGGTGACTTTGGGCCAATCACCAGGAGACCGTGAGTTCTAGTCCCGCCTTAGGCATGAAAGCCGGCTGGGTGACTTTGGGCCAATCACCAGGAGACCGTGAGTTCTAGTCCCGCCTTAGGCATGAAAGCTGGCTGGGTGACTTTGGGCCAATCACCAGGAGACCGTGAGTTCTAGTCCCGCCTTAGGCATGAAAGCCAGCTGGGTGACTTTGGGCCAGTCCCTCTGTCCAACCCACCTCACAGGGTTGTCGTTGTGGGGAAAATAAGAGGAGGAAGGACTATTAGGTATATTTGCTGCCTTGATGTGTTTATATATATATAAAAATAATAAAGATGGTTTATAAGCAAATAAATAAATGATAAAATGATGTCATTCTGGTTTCTCCCAGATGCCATGAGGAACTGTCAGATGAGACTGCACAAACAGAGACCGGGGTTACGCAACTTCTTGCATCACATCAAAACAAATTGTGGGGAACAAGCCTGCCTCTGTAGAATATGCAAAGTGGCTTCTGTTTCCCATGTGATCATTGTAGCAGAATACAAGAGTAAAATTTCATAGACAGAGATATGAAGAATAACAGAGTTGGGAGGGACCCTGGAGGTCTTCTAGACCAACCCCCTGCTCAACAAGGAGACCTTGTACCATTCCAGAGAAATGGTTGTCCAATCTCTTCTTTAAAAACCTCCAGGGATGGAGCATTCGCAGCTTCTGGAGGCAGGTTGTTCCACTGGTTGATTGTTCTAACTGTCAGGAAGTTTCTCCTAGGTTGCTTCTCTCCTTGATTAGTTCCCATCCGTTGCTTCTTGTCCTGCCCTCGGGACATGAGTGCTTTGGAGAAATAAATTGACCCCCGTCTTCTTTGTGACAGCCCTTCAAGTATTAGAAGACTGCTAGCATGTTCGCCCCAGTCCTTCTTTTCATTTGACTTGACCAGGTGTCTCCAGCCTTGGCAAATTTAAGACTTGTGGACTTCAACTCCCACAATTCCCTAGCCAGGGTTTCCAACCTTGGCAACTTTAAGACTTGTGGACTTCAACTCCCAGAATTCCACAGCCAGCCATGCTGGGAATTGAAGTCCACAAGTCTTAAAAGTTCCAGGTTTGGAGAGCCGTGGACTAGCCATACCCAAACGCTGAAAACCGTTCTTAGGTTTTTTTAGCCTCCAGTCCCCTAATCATCTTTGTTGTTCTTTTCTGTGCTCTTTCCAGAGTCTCCACATCTTTTTCGTATGGAGGTGACAAATTGTTCTTCTCTTCCTCCAGTTATTCCAGTTACATCTGGAATACTGCAGCCCATTTTGATCACCATATCACAAAAAAGATGTTGAGAGTTTGGAAAAAATTCAAAGAGCAACTAAGATGATCCAAGGCCTGGAGACTAAAACATACAAAGAACGGCTGCGGGACTTGGTTTTGGCTAGTCTAAAGAAAAGAAGAAATAGGGGAGACACGATAGAAGTGTTTCAGTATCTGAGGGGCTGCCACAAGGCAGAGGGGTTCAGGTTGTTCCCCAAAGCACCAGAGGGAAGGATGAAAAACAATGGTTGGAAACTGACCAAAGAGAGAAGCAACCTGGAATTAAGGAGAAACTTCCTGACAGTGAGGACAATTAACCAGTGGAACAGCTTTCCACCAGAAATCGTGGGCACTCCATCACTGGAGATTTTTAAGAAGAGACTGGACATTCACCTGTCTGAGACAGTATAGGTTCTCCTACTTGAGCAGGGGGTTGGACTAGAAGACCTCCAAGTTCCCTTCCAGTTCTATTCTTATTTTTATGATAAACGGAAGCAATCAATATGGTCAAGGAATCTTTCTGCTCGTCTCCTAACGCACATTTTAGCAAAAGTTTATTTATTTCCTGAATAGAAAAAGACTATATTTGGAGCCGGTGCCCTTATCTTTTTCATTCTCGGTTCTAAAAACCTCCCACTGTGGGGGCAGAAATGGATGCTTTCTCACAAGCCAATTAACCAGGCCACTTAAAGAACTTGGCACCTAGCTGCCTTCACTCGACAAGCCCCGTTGGGGGGGTTTTGTTCATTCAAACCCAGCCTGCTAGGTTCACTTGAGTTTACTATATTGTGTCAACCCAGAAAAATAGATTAATTCGAGGACCAGGTTAAGTATCTGAGTTGAACACAGCTGTCAAATTCAAGACGCAGCTTTTATATCGCAAAGTCCTCCAGCAATGAGCCAAAGTATGGCTGGTATTCTGTTTAACCATAGTTTGTTTACTAAACTACAAGTGGCCGGGTTCCCGTAGCACAACAAACCATGATTTGTGGTTTAAAGGTCACAATGTCCGGTTTGGTTGCAATGGCAGAAGCTGGTCAAGAAAAGCCTGCATTTAATTCCCACCTGGTGATAAAACGGCAGCAATACACAACCACGTCCTTGCTTTCTGGTTATTGGGTGAAGACAGACATATTGGATCCTGGTTTGGACATAGGCAATCATCTATTGCTGGGTAGAAGAGCAACTCATGGAGGCTACTGGTAGTTCTCAACTTACAACCATTCATTGATCAACCATTTGAAGTTACTACGGCACTGAGAAAAGTTGACTTAAGTGATCCTCACACTTACGACGGTCACAACATCCCCAGGCTCATGGGAATAAAAAATATGGCTACTTGGCAACCGGCATGTATTTATGACAGCTGCAGCATCCTGGGGTCACATGATCATCCTTTACAAACTTCCCAGCTGGCTTCCCGAAAAGCAAAATCAATGGACGAAGCCAGATAAGCGTTTCTGTTAATGACTGCAGTGATTCACTTAACGACTGCAATGCTTTGCTTAAGAAAATCTGATGCAAGTCACTTTAGAATACAATAGAATAGAACAGACAGATTATAGAATAGAATAGAATAGAATAGAATAGAACTGGAAGGGACCTTGAAGATCTTCTAGTCCAGCCCCCTGCTCAACCAGGAGAACCTATACCATCTCAGAGAAATGACTGTCCAGTCTCTTCTTAAAAACCTCCAGTGACAGAGTGCCCACGATTTCTGGTGGCCAGCTGTTCCACTGGTTGATTGTTCTCACTGCCAGGAAGTTTCTCCTTAATTCCAGGTTGCTTCTCTCCTTGATTAGTTTCCATCTACTGTTTCTTAACAGCTGCCTAGCTTAGCAATTGGTCACCACATTACAAAAAAAGATCTTGAGAGTTTGAAAACAGTGCAGAGAAGAGCAACTAAGAGGATTAAAGGCCTGGAGACAAAAACATACGAAGAACGGCTGCAGGAATTGGGAATGTCTAGTGTTTAATGAAGAGAAGGACGAGGGGGGACATGATAGCACTCTTCCAATATCTCAGGGGCTGCCCCAAAGAAGAGGGAGTCAAGCTCTTCTCCAAGGCGCCTGAAGGCAGGACAAGAAGCAATGGATGGAAACGAATCAAGGAGAGAAGCAACCTGGAATTAAGGAGGAACTTCCTGACAGTGAAAGCAATTAACCAGTGGAACTGCTTGCCTCCAGAAGTTGTGGGTGCTCCATCACAGAAGAGACTGGACAGCCACTTGTCTGAAATGGTATAGCATCTCCTCCTTGAGTGTGGGTTGGACTAGAAGACCTCCAAGGTCCCTTCTAGCTGTATTCTGCTTGACTGAATGCAAATTCTGCTGGCAATTGTAGTCGTAAGTCGAGGACCGTCTATATATAGAGAGAGAGGCAGAATTTAATGCAAGTTTTCCCATCTTTTGTGAGGCTCCTGTATGTTTTTTTGTTTTGTTGCAAGAATAGAGGCATTGATTCCTCGAGCTCCTGAACCAATGTGTGATACAGACCCTTAAAGAGGGGTCTGTCTGTTGGGTGGCACCAACACCCTCCTTGCTCCTCGGGGGATGAGTGGCTGGCTTTGTCTGCTGGAGGCAGCAGAGAAGAGGGAGCTGTCTCCACACTCCGAAGCTGGGCTGAAACCCCGACGGGGTGAGGTGGGGGTGAGACCATTGAACCCCCCCAGGCAAGGGAAAGGATGCATTTGTCATCTCTTGCCTGGGATTTTTCCAGCAAAAGTTTTTGGATAGATTCTATCTATCTATCTATCTATCTATCTATCTATCTATCTATCTATCTATCTATCTATCTATCTATCTATCTATCTATCTATCTATCTATCTATCTATCTATCTATCTATCTATCTATCTATCTATCTACCTACCTACCTACCTACCTACCTACCTATCATTGTCTATCTTTCATTCTGTCTGTCTGTCTGTCTATCTATCTATCTATCTATCTATCTATCTATCTATCTATCTATCTATCTATCTATCTATCTATCTATCTATCTACCTACCTACCTACCTACCTACCTACCTACCATTGTCTGTCTATCTATCTATCTATCTATCTATCTATCTATCTATCTATCTACCTACCTACCTACCTACCTACCTACCTACCTATCATTGTCTATCTTTCATTCTGTCTGTCTGTCTGTCTGTCTGTCTGTCTGTCTGTCTGTCTATCTATCTATCTATCTATCTATCTATCTATCTATCTATCTATCATCTATTTATCTACCTACCTACCTACCTACCTACTTTCTATCTATCTATCTATCTATCTATCTATCTATCTATCTATCTATCTATCTATCTATCTATCTATCTATCTATCTATCTATCTATCTATCTATCTATCTATCTATCTATCCCAGTGTTGGCTAACCTTTTAGAGACCGAGTGCCCAAACTGCAACCCCAAACCCACTTATGCATCGTTGAGTGCTGGGTGGGTGTGGCCCATTGGGTGGGCGTGGCTGCGGTGGTAACAGCAGACTGGGTGGGACTAAAAAGTTCAATCAATCAATTCCAATTTTGCAAGATCTTTTTTTCCCCGCGAGAAGTTGAAATTGACTGATTGAACCTTTTTTTTGGGCAGAGGCCTTAAGAGAAAAAGTTTTATAAAACCCAGTTGAAGGCCTAGGACTGGGGCGATGGCGCTCGTGCCCACAGAGAGGGCTCTGAGTGCTGCCTCTGGCACCCGTGCCATAGGTTCGCCACTACTGATCTATCCTAACCCAAAATTTCCATTAAGACAGTTGTTAAGTGAGTTTTTATGTATTTTTATTTATTTATCAAATTTATTGGCTGCCCATCTTACTGCAGGGTAACTTTGCCCCATTTTACGACCTTTCTGGCCACAGCTGTTAAGTGAATCACTGCAGTTGTTAAGTTAGTAACACAGTTCTTAAGTGGATCTGGCTTCCCCATTGACTTTGCTTGTCAGAAGGTCGCAAAACAGATTTTGGGACAGTGCAACTGTCATAAATACAAGTCAGTTGCCGAGCATCTCAGTTTTGATCATGTGACCATGCTGGATGCTAAATTGGTCCTGAGTGTAAAAAAAGAGATCATTTTTTTCAATGGTGTTTAACTTTGAACAGTCACTAAACAAATGGTTGTAAGTTGAGGACTACTGTAGAAAAAGCTGGAGCAATTGGAAGGGGAAGAAGGCTAAAGAAGAAGGAGGAGAAAGAGAAAAGGAAAGAAGAAAAGGGAAGGAAGGGGAGGAGGAGGGAAGAAGGAAAAGGAGGTGGAAAAGGGAAGGAGAAAGAGAAAGGAAGAAGGGAAAGGGAAAGGAGAGAGAAGGATAAGGAGAAATAGAAGAAGGAAAGTGAAAAGTGAAAGGGAAGTGGTGAAGAGAAGAGAAGAACAGAAGAAGAAAAGAAAATGGGAGAAGAGGAGAGAGGAGATGAAAAAAGGAGGTAGAAAAAGGGAAGGAGAAAGAAGGGGAAAGAAAAGGGTAGAGAAGAACAAGGAGAGAGAAAAAAGATGGAAAGGGAAAAGGGAATGGGAAGGAGAGAAAAGAGGAGAAGGAAGGAAAATGGAGACAGGAAGAGGAGGAGGAGAAGGAGGAGGCAAGGAAAGAAGAAGAAGAAGAAGAAGAAGAAGAAGAAGAAGAAGAAGAAGAAGAAGAAGAAGAAGAAGAAGAAGAAGAAGAAGAAGAAGAAGAAGAAGAAGAAGAAGAAGAAGAAGAAGAAGAAGAAGAAGAAGACGGAAATAAGAAAGGAGGAGAAAGGGAGGGGAGAGAAGGAAGTGGAAATAGAGAAGGAGAAAGAGAAGGAAGGCAGCAACAAGAAGGGAAAGGAGAGAGGAGAAGACAGAGAAAGAGAAAAAGAAGAAGGAATGGGGAAAGAGAAGGGAGGAATGGGGAAAGAGAAGGGGGGAAGGAGCAGGAAGGAAGACGGAGAGATGGAGACAAAGAAAGAAAATGAGAACGAACAAGAAAGGAAGAAGGAGAGGGAGAAGAAGCCTAATAGCACCCCCCGAGATGCTGAGGCTGCAGGAGACAAAGAATCCAGATGTTTGCAGAAAAAGAAGACCCCCCCCGGGGGGAGGGAAGAACGACAAAAATCCCCCTCGCTCATTGCTGTTTGTTCCACCTGCAGCCACAGTCTGCGCGCGGCAACTCGGAATGCCACAACCCCTGACTGGCATACTGATGCACCTCCATTCAGACACAACCACACAAAAGGCACCATCGAGGGCCTTGCGCGATAAAAGAATCCGCCAAATTCTTTTCGGGGGGCCGGCTGGGGATCCCTTCCCCAAGCTGGAAAAAAAAGAAACAACTATCAAAAAATCCATAAAGCAATCCGATCACGGCAGGCGGTGACCGATGGGCTTCTCCGGGAAGACTCAGGAGTGGGGGGGGGGTTTTCCTGTCTGGGACAGGGTGGGAGGTCAAGTAGCAACCGGCGAAGGGGTACAGGAAGGCCAAACGTGTCAACTCTTGAGACCGGAGAACAAGGCAGGCGCAGCCACACATCTCTGTGCATTAATGATTCACCTGTGGAGATGGTTACCAGCATCAAATTCCTGGGTGTGCAGCTAACGAGGAGGCTGGCTTGGTCGCTCAACAGTGAGACACTGGTGAAGCGGGCACAGCAGCGCCTGCATTTTCTGCGACGCATGAGAAAAGCACATCTTCCTCCCCCTGTCCTGACCACTTTCTGCAGAGGGACGATCGAGACCATCCTGTCATACAGCAGCACAGTCTGGTTTGGAGGCATCCCTGCTTCGGACAGGAAGGCGGTGCAGAGAGTGGTGAGGACGGCAGGAAAGATCATTGGCAGCTCCCTCCCTCCCATCCAGGACCCTGCTTGAGCAGCGTCCGTAAGATTATCTGGGACACTACACATCCTCTTCACGACCTGTTTTCCTTGTTACCTTCTGGGAGGAGGGGGCTTCGTGGTATCCGAAGCAGAACATCCAGATTCAGCCAGAGTTTCATTCCATACAGCATTAACCTTGTGAACTCTCAAGCTTCCTCCTTCCATTATATATTCAAGATGGGCAATATTTAATATTTATTTGTTATGTATATGTAGGGGTGTGGGTCTATACATATGTTGTATATAGTATGTTTTAGGTGTGTGTCATGTATGTGCTCACTTTGAGAGCGGGCAACTAAATTTAATTTTTGATGTGTGCCGTTGTGCCCACAGTAAAAAAAATGACAATAAAGGTTATCTTATCTTATCTTGAACGAACTGCCCTCTGGAACGAACTGCCCCCAGAGATCAGGGTGATCCCTGATCTCCCTTCCTTCCGCCGCGCCCTCAAGACATGGTTGTTCCAGCTTGCGGGACTGGCCTAAGGGATTTTAAAGGGGTTTTAATTACTTTTAATTGGAACAGATTCAAATATTTCTTTTTAATTAATTTTAAACGTGTATTGTATTTTTGTATTTTA